>NC_056728.1:760631774-760775687 GCF_019279795.1 Protopterus annectens | reverse complement strand
GCAAATTTTTGCTCCTCTACCCTACCCCCATTCCCACCCACCCCATAACACTTAGACTTATAGATACTATCTGCACACTCCACTAATTACTAGTCCCGCCCACCGAACCATCTCCCATATACAATTCACCAGACCCCAATCAGTTCACCCTTTACCTACTCTCTACCACAACAGCTGTAGATACCACTCCTTCCCTCCTATACTCTATCCACCTACTTATACCCCTCTGTACACAAACTTAAACATGCAACATACCCATCCTCCACAACTTGAAATATACCTAATAACCACCATCTCTCTACTCCTCCTCTCCATCCTAATCTCTTATCACACTGAGCTTTATGTGAAACGCAACTCAATGATTCCACAACCACTGCCATCAAACTAATACACATCCCTATATCACCATCTGACCTCTCCTCCTCCAAACCTCTTTTATACTCTAACAAACCAACTTATAAAACTAACCCCACTCCTCCCAAAAAATAACCAGAATACTACACAAACGTCACCTACTCCAAAATCTCACCTGCTGTGGAGATAAACACCCTAATCCAGGTCCCAACTTATCAAGCGTAACTAATTTAAATCAGAGGCTCTATTCAAAAGGCCTACCTCTTCTCGCCTCCTGTTAAACATAAATTCGAGAAGTATACTCAACAAAATGCAAGACATACATGCCCTCCTAGCCTTATACAAACCAGAGATAGCGGTGTTGACAAACTTGGCTTAAGCCAGAATACCACAGCAATGAGATCACTCCACCTGGATATAATGTTATACATAATGATAGAATAGGGAAAAAAGGTGGAGGTGTAGCCATAGTCTTCCAAAATCATCTCACTATGGAACAGTTTGAATGCAACACCCACGAAACAAAAGATATTCAAGTAATATTTGCTAAACTAAACTCCAGAAAAGATATAATTATTGCAGGTGGCTACATTCCACCAGGCAATAACATTGCTACACTGGAAAACCTGCTATTCTGGATGTCTACCTCCTTCCCACAGGTAACCATATTACTCTGAGACTTTAATGTAGACTGGGCTGAATGCTCTAGTTACAACCCCTCCTCCCATATCAACCTACATGGCTTTACCCAAATTATTTCTCACCCCACAAGAATTGATCAGAGATCCCAAACGACAGTCCATCTTAGACTGGATACTGCTATCAAACCCCAATCTCCTACAACAAGCAGGCTGTCTCCCAGACAGTCTGTGACCACCAAGTAACCTGATTAGGAATAGATCCCACCATACCATTCCCCCCACTCTAAAAACAATAAGTAACAAAAAGAACTTCATAACTAATAACCTACCTAATGCTTTAAAATTCATTAACTGGACTCCCCTTACTCACCTACCTCTAGACGAAGCAGTGCAATACTTCAAAGCCCTAAATGAACATGCACCACTATAATGAAAAGTAGGGACAAAGCCTGGGTTCATTTCATAAATGCAAAACCTCTTCCTTGAAACATTACCTAGAACTCCGCAACAAAGCCGAAAAACACATTAAGCTAGACAAAGCCAATTACTATAATACCAGGCAAGACAAATTTGCTAATAACCCTCAGAAATTCTGGACCGCAATAAATAGTTTACTGTACCCTGGAAAGTCGACCATCCCTACCCCCGAACTGCCAAAAAACCACGACATCCCAACACCTTTCAATAGATACTTTACTGAAACAATCCACCCAAAATAGTACCAGCAACCCCATAACAAATCCCACCCACACCATAGAACAAAACAACTCCCCTAACTTTCCCTACACCCTGTGTCCACTAAAGACTATTACCAAACTCCTGAAAAAACTTAAACCAACCACACTAGCTGCAGACAAACTCCCTGCTGACTTCCTTCAGATAACAGCTGAAGCCATAGCCTACCCCATGTCCGTCCGTCCTAAATAGGTCCATAACAGAATCCACTGTACCCACCTTGTGGAAAATATCACATATAATTCCACTCCACAAGGGAGGCAAATCCTGAGAGCTAACCAACTACCGGCCAATAGCAATTCTCTCACCTTTATCAAAAATATTGGAGAGAATAGTTAATTCTAATGCAATACCTCCTAACAAATAACCTGCTATCCCATTCTCAGCACGGCTTTAGACCCTCCCATAGCACCATCACAGCACTACTGTCCAGCATGGCTTTAGACCCTCCCATAGCACCACCACAGCGCTACTGTCCTTTTCCAACTTAGTCAATCACCACAGAAACAAGGGACGGTCAGTATCCGCCATATTTCTAGACTTATCTAAAGCCTTCGGTATGGTAAACCATAGCAGGCTTCTGGAAACACTAGCTACCCTTAACATCCACTCTTCCACTATATCATGGTTTAGAAACTACCTATTAGGTCGGCAACGAGCAGTGCTATGGCAAAACCAATTGTCCTCCCTTTTACCAGTCTCCACTGGTGTCCCTCAAGGATCCATTCTTGGTCCTTTACTGTTCTCCCTATTCACAAACCAGATATCTGCATCCTCAGTCTCTGCCAAAGTAGTACACTATGCAAAAGACACCAGCATTATATGTGTTGCCCCAAATATGAATGAACTACAAGCCATAATTCAACAAAACTTCACCTGAGCAAAAGCATGGTTCACCAGCATAAAACTCCTTAATCCCCAAAAAAACAACCTAATCATATTTGGCCCTGGTAGACCACCTCAGCAATGCAGTAATCTAACTATAGTCTCCAAAGCTAACATCACAATCACTCCTAAAAGCACACAAAACTGCTAGGTGTAATTATCGACAACCTCCGATTTGACCTTCACATAGCCCAATCATAGTAAACAAAAAACTGGGTCTCCTTTATAGAAGCAAACAATTCATTACCAAGGAGACTAGATCCACAATTGCAAGGACCCATCTTTTATCCGTCCGACTGTATGCCACCCCTATAATGACAAATCTTTGTCACAGAACTCACCAAAATGGAATTTTATTACAACAAGATTGCCAAGTTCATTACTGAGGCCTCTCATAGATCACATCACTGTCTTGCCCTAAAGCAACTCAGCTGGCTTGAGCTGCCCCAACAGCTGATACTTCAGCAACTCTATACAACACACAAACAGTACTACCTGCCAGACAAAATCACATCGCTACAGCAACTAATTCAGCCCTACACAACCACCAGAACCTTAAGATCCAGTAGCCAAAACCTTTTAAATGTCGTCAAACATAAAAATGATGCAGCCAAAGTTTGGAATCAACTCCCAAATCACATCACTGCTACTTCTCTCCCCGCCAATTTAAAAACACCTCAAAAGCCGCTATGCAAACAACTGGCTCTGCTCTGGTCTCCCCAGGTTAAACCAGCCCACTGCACTGTTGCAGGAATGCATGAATGCACCTGCTGATAATCACCTATTACTTCCTCTAGTTAAGCAGGTTAAACCGGTCTGTTCCAAGCACACAAACTTTTCTGAGTGTACTCCTACTAAAACATCTTGTTCCTTTTCTCTCGGATACCTTGCTACTTCTAATCTGACAAATGACTGGATATACACCCTACTACCACCACTGCTACAAAAAACCTTTGTGCAGATGTTCTTCGTGTTTCACTGTTGCAGTCATTACATTTGGGTAATCCTGCTGGCAGGTTGCCCTCAGTCGGCCCAAATTCCCATGTCCTGGGTCCTGCGTCGGCTGCTGTCAGGTCGTCAGGGGTATAAAAGAAGCAGCCGACACCATTTTCTTTAGTCTTTCTTGCTGCGCGGGGCCTGAAGCAGTTGGCAAGTGCCGGTCGGCCGACTCCTGAGATTTTCATGTTCGAGTTTCAGATCCGAAGTCTTCAGTAAAGCTAAGTACCCCGTTGGGGAAACTTTTTTCTTAGTCCAGACCGATGTCAGAAAAAGTAAATAATTGTATTTCTTGTGGAAAGCAAATACCTCATAAGGACTTTCATTCTTACTGTATTCCTTGCCTAGGTCCTGATCACAATGTTTCTGGTTGTCGGTTTTGTGCTAGATTTAACCAACGCACTATTAAGCGTTGGTATGATTTTGCTTTAAATTATTTTGGACGCCGGGTTAATTGTCCAGAAATGTTGTCTGATAGCCATCAGACTACCGGAGTTCACAAAAAACGCAAAGAAAAGGAGAGAGAGAGACAACTGAGGCCCAAAACAGACAAAGCTTCTCCTAAGCCATTCGCTGTGAGGCGCTTTTGCAGCCCCAGACGCCCGCTACTTGAGTCGCAGGCTGCTACTGACTCCCACGTGGAGTCAGCCATGCCACTGGAAACTCAAGGTATTGGAGCCTCTGATACTATTACTTCAGATAAGTCCGGAGCCGTTGAGCTGGCACCGGCTTCTGAGGGTGTATTCGGACCTAAACATCTTTACATTAAACCGACTTCAGCTTCAAAGGTAAAGAGTAAAGCACCTTCTAAAGCAAAGAAACCAACTTGAGCCATGTGGGCAGGCCTCTCTGCCGAAAAAACAGATGCTCAAAATGGCCGAAGACTTGGATTACCGTGATCAGGGGTTCCCATCCCCCTCCTGATAAGAGGCCTAGGCAAGGGACTGACTATGAATCTTCAGATCAGGTTTCTCTTTCTTCTGATCAGGAATATTCTCTTCCCCCCTATAAGGATTCTGATCCTGAAGAATCTATACCTTCAGCTTCTCTTCCAGAGGACTATTCTTTTGGGGAAACTTTGCATACCATAAGAGAGCATTTCCACTGGGAGAGCCAAGATTTTTCAGAATCTAAAAAGAGGCTCCGGGGTTTCCTTTTACTACCTCAACACAGGCCACTAGTCATTCCATCAGTGTTAGACATTGTAGATGTGTTTTCGGAGTCTAGTCTTACCCCTGACTCCTTACCTCCAGCTCCTGTTAAGCCTGACTGATATTACAGGGTTCCTGACTCTCAATTCCTTTTTAAAAACCCTGCTGCAGACCCAGAAACTATTTCACAGGGTCCCAAAAGAGTTAAAGCTTCTGCTGCAAAAAAACCCTACCCCCTCTGACAGGGATTCTAGGGCACTGGATAGATGGGGAAAAAAGGTTTACACATCTGCTACCTTGGCTATAAGGGCCTTAAACTGTCAGTTTCATATGCTCAAATATCAGCAACATGTTATCGCATTGCTTAAACAGAAAATGTTATTAAACTCTGAATGTGCAGAAAACAAGGAAATGCAGGATTTATTGCATGCAGCTGAACAAGTTGGAAAGCATACTTTGCAATGTGGTTTTGATTCTTTGGAGGCCTCCTGTAGGGCCGCAGTTACGGGTTCTGTAATTAGGAGGCATGCTTGGTTAAAGGAACAAAATCTGCCTGATCATGTCAGTTAAATTATTAGATGCACCTTTACAGCACAATACTTTATTTGGTGTTAAGGCAGAAGAGGTGTTAAAGAAAATGGAGGACAAAGCTAAATCTAGGCAAACTTGTCAAAGATTTTTTTACAAGTACAGCCACCTAGGTTTAGTAGACACTGGCCTACAAAGAATTGGTCCTTTCCTGTGTCAGACAGACCTCAAAGGGGCAGATCCAGACGCCCTAGAGGCAGATCCCAGACGTAAGGTTCATACAGGTCAAAGCAATGGGGTGCTTCTACCTCCAGAGTTGGAGAAGACAAATCACAACCATACAGGAAACCATCCCAATGACTTCCCCCCCCCTGCCTACACCAAGCAGGTATCTCCTGGCAGCACCCTTAGGGGGAAAATTAGCACTTTTTTCTCAAAATTGGCACATTATAACCCAGGACAAGTGAGTTCTAAATATCGTGTCACAAGGCTACAAGTTCCACTTACATACCCTGCCAAATGCAAACGGCTGGCCAGATCTGCCAAAAAATCAATGGGCAGAGGCATCCCTCATGGACATGGGGGCCATTCAACAAGTACCAGAGCAAGAGCAGGGGCAAGGATTTTACTCAACTGTTCTTGGTACCCAGAAAGGACAAGGCCTGGAGACCAATACTGGACCTGACTATTCTGAACACATTCCTGGATATAACAAAATTCAAGATGTTGACTTTTGCAGCCGCTTCTGCCCATGCTGGGCAAGAACGCTTGGCTTGTGACTCTAGACCTAAAAGAGGCATACCTGCATGTCCCAATCAGACAATTATGCAGAAGATACCTCAGATTCAAGGCTGGCTCAATGCATTACCAGTTCTCTGCACTGCCCTTTGGCTTATCTAGTGCCCTCAGGGTCTTTACAAAGTGCCTGGCACCAGTAATTGCATACTGCAGACAAAGAGGAATACAAATATGTCCTTCAAGGATGCATCTGCAGTCCTAACATATGGGTTGTCCTGCCTCAGGCAGCCCTTCGGTCGGCCAGATTCCAAAGTCTGGGTCTGGCCTCGGCTGATGTCGCACTTCACCCGACGTCATAGCTGCTGTGTATCGGGTATAAAGGCATCAGCCGACGCCATTTTCCTCAGTCTTTCTTGCCGCGTGGTGCCCGAAGCAGAAGCTGTTCGCAAGTGCTGGTCGGTCAGATCCAGAGATTTCTACTACCGAAGAATTCTAAAAAGCTAAGTACCCCGTTGGGGACTCTTTCTTGCCTCAGCCGATGTCAGACAAAGTAAATAATTGTTTAACTTGTGGGAAACAAATACCTCATAAGGATTTCCACTCTTACTGCCTTCCTTGTTTAGGCCCAGACCACGACTTATCAGCTTGTCTAGCCTGTGCTTCCTTCAACCGACGGACGCTTAGACATCGGTCGGAGTTTGCAGAGGAGTTTTTTGGTCCCGCTTTTGCATACAAAATGCCGTCAGAGACTCCGACTACACAATTAGCTAAAAAGCGTAAGGAAAAGGACTGACACTCGTGGTCCGCGGTTTCGGCTGAAACCACGGTTAGGCCAACCGCGAGTGTCTCGGTTTCGGCTGAAACCGAGCCCTCTGTTCTTCCTTCGGCCGAAAGCATACCTCCGATAGCCGAGGCCTCACAGAGCATGGCTGAATCTGCTACTGAAATTACCCCTGCTGAAGCAGGCACCCAGGATTTATCAGATACTACTCCTTTAGACATATCTACCCCTGCACGGGGAGCTGCTAGACCCCCTGCATCTATGTCTATCAAGGCTTTTTCCAGGGCTAAAGCAGCTAAATCTTCTAAGGCCTTACCTGCTAAAACTCCCTCTCACAGGCCTACCTCTAGTTCCCAAATGCTCAGCCTGGCTGAGGATCTCATTTCTTTGATCAGGGGATCCCAACCTCACCCAGACAGGGCCTCTCAACCTCCTCCAGATAAGAGACCTAGAACTGAACCCCCGGAACCTGTTTCTACAGACTATTCCTCGGATGACTCAAATTTCAGACCCTCAGGAAGGCCCATATTCTCCTTATGAGGATTCTGATGCAGAAGACTCCATTCCTTCTGCTTCTCCTCCTGAAGAATTTTCCTTTGGGGAAACCTTACATGCTATGAGGGAACATTTTCAATGGCAGGGCCAGGATTTTTCAGATTCAAGGAAAAGGCTTAGGACTTTTTTACATTTACCACAGCATAGGCCTTTAGCCATTCCTCCAGTACTAACAGTTGTTGTTGATGCATATAATGATGCCTGCACTGCCCCTGATTCTCTCCCTCCGGCCCCTGCCAAGCCTGACAGATATTACAGGGTCCCGGACACACACTACCATTTGTATAAGGCTCCTGTTAAAGATCCTGAAACCATTTCACAGGGCCCCAAAGCTGTAGCAGCTGCCTCTGCCAAAACCCCTCTCCCATCTGAAAGGGAATCTAGAGCATTAGAGAGATGGGGTAAAAAGGTTTATACTTCTGCTACTCTTTCGGCCAGGGCCTTAAACTGTCAATTTCACATGATTCAGTACCAGGAATTTTTGTTAGACCAGCTAAATAAAAAACTGTCCTCTCCTGAACCTATAGACCGTAAGTCCCTTCAGGATTTGGTACATAACTCTCAGCAGGTCAGTAACCATTTCTTAAAATGTGGCTATGATGCACTGGAGGCTTCCTTTAGATCAGCTATGACTGGAACAGTGATTAGAAGGCATGCTTGGTTAAAACAACAATCCTTACCAGACCATGTTAAGTCAAAACTCCTAGATGCTCCTATGGAGAAACAAAGTTGTTTGGCTCCCCTGCACAGCAGGTTCTAAAGAAGGTAGAAGAAAAAGCAAAATCTGTCCAAACAGTCAAGGATTTCTTACAGGTCCAACCTCCGAGGTTTAGCAGAAATTGGCCTTCGAAGAATCGGTCCTTTCCAGACACCTCCAGAGCACAGAGAGGCAGAAATAGACGCCCAAGAGGCAGAGGTCAATCCAGGGGTGCCTACAGGGGATGTCAGTGGCAGCCTAACAACCAGAGAAGTACTGCCACAGATTCAGCCACCACCACTTCCACAGGACAGACGCAATGACTTGGCTCTGATTCCACCTACCAGGGAACAACTGGAAGCACCCTTGGGCGGAAAACTAGCCTTATTTTCCGTAAACTGGCATTACATTACAGGAGACAAATGGACTTTACAAACAATAGACAAAGGCTACAGGTTTCACTTCCACACTCTACCAAAAAAGAGAGGAATGCCAAACCTACCACCAAGCCAAACAACAAACGCTCTAAGGCAAATCAACAACCTGCTAAGGATGAGAGCTATAGAAAAGGTACCGCCTATGGAACAAGGACAAGGATTTTACTCCAGACTTTTCCTTGTACCAAGAAAAGAAAATCAATGGAGGCCTATTCTCGACCTGTCCGCTCTGAACACATACCTCATTGTTCCAAAATTCAAAATGCTGACCCTACAGCAACTTCTTCCCATGCTGGGCAAGGAGTCTTGGCTGATGACTCTAGATCTCAAGGAGGCATACCTGCACGTCCCTATACGACCAGATTGCAGAAGACACCTCAGATTTCTTGCAGGATCAGAGCATTATCAATTCTCAGCATTGCCCTTTGGCTTATCTACTGCGCCCAGAGTATTCACGAAATGCCTGGCATCAGTAATTGCTCATTGCAGGCTTCAGGGAATTCAAATTTATCCACACCTGGACGACTGCCTAATACAAGTGGACAACAAAACAAAATTAACAAAAGATTTGGAAAAGGTTATACAACTGCTGCAAGCCTTGGGATACACAGTCAACATGCAAAAGTCAAGACTGCTACCATCCCAAAGGATAACATTCTTGGGTGCAGAACTGGACACATCAACTCAGATGGCCTTTCTCACAGAAGAAAAACAAAAGCAACTACCAGTCTATTTCATGGCATTAACAACACAGACTCAGCTTACTGCAAGGAAAATCCTGCAAGCCCTGGGTTACATGGCATCCTGCATAATATTGATTCCGCATGCCAGACTGCGTATGAGAAAGTTGCAATGGTACCTAAGGAATGTATGGTCTCAACACAAGCACAGTCTAGAAGCCCAGATTCCAATAATTCCATGCCTGAAGCAAGAATTTCTGTGGTGGGCTCAGGCCTGTCAGTTGAACAGAGGATTGCCTTTCCACAAACCTCATCCAAGCCAGACCATCACCACGGATGCCTCAGACCTAGGCTGGGGGGTGCACATGGTGGACAAGTCTATACAAGGCCTATGGACACAAGACCAGCTGAATCTACACATAAATCAAAAGGAGATGCTGGCAGTGAAACATGCAATCCAGGCATTCAGACCATTTCTTCAACAAGGACACCTGCTGATAACGACGGACAACACCACAGTCATGTGGTACATCAACAAACAGGGAGGTACACACTCATATCCTCTATGCCGGATGGCAATGGACTTGTGGAATGTGGCCCTGAACCTCAACATTCAACTCCAGGCCAGATTTGTACCAAGAAAAGAAAATTCACTAGCAGACACCTTAAGCAGAACTACCACGGATGCTCACGAATGGATGCTGCATCCAGATATCTTCAAAACCATAACAAAGAAATGGGGGCTACCAGAGATGGACCTGTTCGTCTCCCCACACAACCACCAATTGAAGAAATTCTGCACAAGAGCATACCACCCACTTGCTTGGAGGGTGGACTCCCTTTCATTCAGTTTTAAAAACCTGACAGCATATGCATTCCCACCTCTTCCTTTGATGTACAAAGTCCTACTGAAGATCAAAGAGGATCAGCCAAGGATAATCCTGATAGCTCCAGACTGGCCGAGGCAGCATTGGTACCCGCTACTGAGAAGCATGTTTCGGACACACACATGGCCTCTACCTCTATGTCCTTTACTTCTAACACAGAACAACTACAAGATCCTACATTCAAACTTGAAAACACTACAGCTAGCTGCTTGGAATATTGCATAAAACAAAATAACCCAGATTTATCTCAGAGGGTTAAGGACATTATCCTGGAGGCTCGCAGACCCTCCACAAGGAAGACTTATTCAGCCAAATGGAAAAGATACCTCATTTGGAGTGCATCAGAAGGGGAAAATGTATCATTGGCAAACATAGCAAACATCCTGGAATACTTAGCAGAACTGTTCCACAATGGCCTGTCCTACTCCTCCATTAAGATTCATGCATCAGCAATTTCAGCAGAATACAACATGGATCCACCAGTCTTCTCTCATCCTCTACTCAGACAGTTCCTGAGAGGAATCAGAATTGTAAAGGCTCCATGGAAACCACCTTTGCCTACCTGGGATCTTAACTTTGTGCTGGAAAAGTTAACACTTCCCCTTTTGAACCAGCAGCAACAGCAGACTTACAGTTCTTATCTTGGAAAACTGCTTTCCTGCTTGCAATCACTTCAGCAAGAAGGGTATCTGAGTTACAGGCATTAATGGCAGTACAGCCCTTCCTTATCTTCCATCAGGATAGAGTGTCTCTGAGAACTAACCCCACTTTTATGCCAAAAGTGGTCTCCAGAGTATCATTGAACCAAGCAATTCATTTACCTACATTCTTCCCCAACCCACAGAACAGGGGGGAAAGACTACTACATACCTTGGATGTACACAGACAATTACGCTACTATCTGGACAGAACTAAGACCAACAGAAAAACTGACCAGCTTCTGGTAGCATATGCAACAGGAATGCAAGGAAAAGCAATTTCAAAACAGACAATCTCAAAATGGATAGGAAATTGCATTAGATTTTGCTACTCTTTTCATGGAAAGACAACTCCAGAAAATATCAGGCCTCACTCCACAAGAGCTACAGCCACCACTACAGCTTTCCTACGAGGAGTGGCTACCAAAGACATTTTAGAAGCTGCTACTTGGAGCTCCGTGCATACATTTGCCAAGCATTATAATCTTCCTTTATACTCCAGATCCCGAGCAGGTTTTGCAACTGCTGTTTTGCAAGGGATCTTAACTACACCATCTTTATCTTAGTACTTCCTCCCCCAGTTTGGCTATGGTATTCTACCCATATGTTAGGACTGCAGATGCATCCTTGAAGGACATAGTACAGTTTTGTACCTACCATAAATGTAGATGTCCGATAGGTATGCATCTGCAGTCAGGATTACCCACCCTCCTTCCCCTCTGTGGTATTCCTAGGGTATTTACCCCTCTTTTAGCTAGCTGGGGAATCTGTTATGGTGTATTTGTTTGTATATATATTCTTATATGGTTTGCTTTCTACTGTTTGGCATTATTTGCATTTATCAAAATTTAGCCTTCCTAGAGGGCACCTGGCATCTGGGGCAAGAAACACTGAGGAAAATGGCGTCGGCTGATGCCTTTATACCCAATACACAGCAGCTATGACGTCGGGTGAAGTGCGACATCAGCCGAGGCCAGACCCAGACTTTGGAATCCGGCCGACCGAAGGGCTGCCTGAGGCAGGACAACCCATATGTTAGGACTGCAGATGCATACCTATCGGACATCTACATTTATGGTAGGTACAAAACTGTACTATATCCTTACTTGAACAGCGGTCTAATTTAAGCGGAGAACAAGTACATTCTTCTACAGCATCTGGCATTTGTGAAAAGACTTCTACATGCCTAGGGTACACAGTCAACGAAAAGAAATCAAAACTGGTACCCTCTCAAGAGATAATATTCCTGGTTGCAAGCTTAAATACAACTGCACAGATGGCTTATCTCATGCCAGACAAATAAAGGCAGCTGACTACCTATTTCAAAATGTTGGCAACAAAGGCCCAGTTATCTGCAAGAAAAAATCTGCAGGCTTTGGGCTTCATGGCATCCTGCATCCTACTAATTCCATCTGCAAGACTGCATATGAGGAAACTTCAATGGTACCTAAAAAGTATTTGTACTCGACATTGCCACAGCCTGGAAGCAATGATTACTCTCATTCCCTGCCTGCAACAGGAGTTCATAGGTTGGTACTAGGCTATCAGCCCTAGGGCCTATACAAGCCTAGCCATAACAATTCCATGGATATTTCTTCCCACACTATTTACTTCCCTGGACCCCTGTCTAGCAGGGCGACTGACGTGATCACTGGGGTGAATTTCCTTTCTCCCATCCAATCGTCAAAGTTCCTTTTGAAGAGGGCCAAAGAGGCACTCTGCTTGACATGTATGGGCAATCTATTCCAGAGTCTGGGGAGTCTCTGGGTCAGGAACCTATCCCTGCAGCATGTTTTGTCTATTGTGATGACAAGGTTTAGATCCCTGGAGCATGTGGTTCTGAGGGATTGGGATTTCTTTAAGTGTAGCATGTCCAACAGCTCTGGGTTTGACATGGCCTTGTATGTTAAGCAGAGATTGCCTCTGAGTAGACTATATGCGACGAGTATAGCTGGAGTTTTTTAAGGCGGTGGGCAAAGGCTTGCCACCAAAACGAGGGACAGCCATTCACATTACCCCCAGCCAGGCAGACACTTAACAACGGATGCATCAGATTATGCCTGGGGGGGCCCACATGGCAGGAAGATGCATTCAAGACACATGGTCCTCAAACCAAATGCATCTGCATATCAATCAAAAAGAGATGCTAGCTGTTCAAAATGTCCTGACAGCCTTCAAGGACCTACTTCATCCGGGACAACTGCTGATAAAGACAAACAACACCACGGTCATGTGGTATATAAACAAGCAGGGGGGCACACATTCTTACCCCCTTTGCAGACTAGCCATGACCTTGTGGGACACAGCATTGACTTGCCAAGTACATCTGCAGGCACAATTCCTGCCAGGAAGGGAAAATACTCTGGCAGACTAAGTAGAAACCTTATGGATCCCCATGAGTGTCAGCTGGATCCACAAGTCTTCAACATGATAACAAGGAAATGGGGATGCCCGGACATAGATCTATTTGCCTCCCCTCACAACTACCAGCTAAAAAGATTCTGCACAAGGACTTATCAGAGACAAGCATGGAAAGTGGACACCCTATCTTTTCAGCTGGAAAAACCTATCGGTATATGCCTTTCCCCCACTGCATTTCCTCCCCAAGGTACTCCTAAAGGTCAGACAGGAGAAGCCAAAGATGACACTGATTGCCCAAGACTGGCCACGTCAGTACTGGTGTCCAATCCTAAGGAACTTGTCTCAATGCTCAGCTTGGACCTTACCTCAGATACCTCATCTACTGTCCCAGCAAAACAATTGGATCCTGCACAGCCAACTCAGGACTTTAAACTTGGCAGCATGGCGGATAATGTAGTCATAAAAAACATACCTCTCAGTAAAGCTGTGATGGATGTCATTTTGGAAGCCAGAAGGCCTAGTACTAGAAAATCTTATGCTGGAAAATGGAAGAGATTCTGTGCTTGGAACCAGGCACAAGGAACTGATACAGCTGTGCCAAATATTCCTCAGATTTTGCAATACTTAACTGAGATGCTGGACAAAGGCCCATCTTTCTCATTTATTAAAATTCATGCCTCTGCCATTTCGACTCATTACAATACAGAGCCACCAATTTTTTCTCATCCCTTATTAAAGCAGTACCTCAGAGGAGCCAAATATTTAAGGCCTTCGAGGAGATCACCAATGCCTGCATGGGACCTCAACTATGTCTTGGAAAAACTCACCCAGCCTCCTTTTGAACCAGCTGCTACTGCTGATATAAAGTTTTTATCTTGGAAAACAGCTCTGCTCTTAGCAATAATTTCTGCAAGACGAGTTTCAGAGCTACAGGCACTCATGGCTGTGGAACCTTTTATCATTTTTTATCCAGACAGGGTCTCTCTGAGGACAAACCCAACATTTATGCCTAAGGTGGTGCCCAGTGTGGCTCTTAACCAAACTATTAGTCTGCCAACTTTTTATCCAAATCCACAGAACAAGGGGGAGAGAATTATGCATTCTTTGGACGTACACACAGCTTAGATTCTACTTGGACAGAACCAAAGTTTTCAGAAAGACAGAGCAATTACTAGTGACATATGCTGCAGGATCACAATGAAAGGCTATCTCAAAGCAGACTATTTCAAAGTGGATAGGCCACTGCATTCATTTCTGCTACTTACACCATGGCAAGTCGGTGCCTAAGGGCATTAGGCCACATTCAACCAGAGCTGCAGCCACTTCAGCAGCCTTTCTCAGGGGAGTACCAACCAAGGACATTTTAGAGGCTGCTACTTGGAGTTCAGTGCACACCTTTACAAAGCACTATCATCTGCCACTCTATTCTAAATCCAGGGCAGGCTTTGCCACTGCAGTTCTGCAGGGCCTCATAGCCGCTCCTAATGCTGTTTAGCTCCAGCCTCCCAACCATAGCTTTGGGACTCTACCTAAATGTAATGACTGCAACATTGAAACACGAAGAACATAGTACAGTTGTGTACACTTGCTATAAATGTAGATGTTAGTGTATTCACTGTTGCAGTCCTGGTTACCCACCCGCCATCCCCCTTTTTCTTCTGATGGAACCTATGTGGTGTATTTGCTTGTAGATGAAGGTAAAGTTTATATTGGTGCATGTATTTTTATACATATAAATTTTGGCTACCCTTTTAGGGGGCATCCGACATCTGGGGCAAGAAAAACAAAAGAAAATGGTGTTGGCCGCTTCTTTTATACCCCTGACTACCTAACGTCAGGGAAGGGGCGACAGCAGCCGACCCAGGACCCAGGACTTTGGAATTCAGGCCGACTGAGGGCAACCTGCCAGCAGGATTACCCAAATGTAATGACTGCAACAGTGAATACACTCTAACATATACATTTATGGTAAGTGTACACAACTGTACTTTTTTCCCAGTACTGTACTACTCTGAATCTCTCAATGTACTGCATATGTACATACTACCACAAATGTAAAACTCTGCCAATAATCTGCTGAAATGACTGTAACAAGCTTGTATATAGTCCTGATAAGATATTATCTGTCATTGTACTGCTTATAAACCTACTACCAAAAATGTAAAACTCTGCCTACCACATGCTGAAATGAGTCTATAATATACTTGTATATAGTACTGATAACATGATAATATTTGACTATTGCATGCTGGATTGTATTGCATCTGGAGCGTTTCTCCCCAGGCCTCAGCTGAAAAAGGACCTGTATCCAGTCGGACTTTCCCGGTTAACAAAAGTAAAATAAATAAATAAATTGGACTACTGGGACATGTATTGCCCCTGTATTGAACAAATTTCCATCTCAATCAAAATTTGTGTGCTTTGGCTTATGTATTATGCCTAGGTACATTTGTACTGGTGGTGTCTATTTTAAAGGTATTTTTAGTAGTAGAAATAGGTTTTACTTGCCCTATGTTTTAAATAGTAGAATATGTGGTGGAGTTGAGGATGTGGAGAAGAGCCTTTCTAAGGAAGATTTGGAGAAAAAAGGAAAATTTATTTTTAGAAATCGGAACAAATTAATGGCCCACTTAAACTTTGAATAGAATTTTGAGATGTGCTGTTTGTTTCCACCCTGGAAGCAAATTAATCTCATGCTAAATTGATCTGATTTATGTACCAGAGAATTTTGCTGCAAGTGAGAGAAGCTTGATATTGGGGTTGATTCATTTTGATTGGATTTGTTTCAAGTATCTTGTGTATGCCTGTATCTGTGTGGAAACCATAAACATGCACTTTGTGTGAAAATGTTTAATGTTCTATCTTATTGTCTCTCAGAGAAAAGCAAAAAATGGTACATTCTCTTTCATTTCTCCAAGTGTTTTGGGTTTCTACTACTATGATGGGAATGGACCCCATTCTTAAGTCAGGATATAGTTAATTTAGTATTATTTTGGTCTTTAATCGTAGCCAGGAGTGGTGGTCTCAGCACTGGCAATGTACCCATACTTACCTCCTCCTGCAGTTCGTGCAAGGTTATATGTACTGGTAGTATATTTAAGTATGACTGTAATTTTTTTGTTGTTGTTTTACTCTGAAGTGGGTCAAACTTGAAAGGGTTAAGGGAGTGTTAAATGAAAGACCAGCTCTGGTAGACACTTTAGTTGATTCTAGAATATATGCTGCCATTAAAAAAGTAGTAATTAGTAGCTCATTTAAGCATTGCATGGAAACTGTAAAAATCAGTTAGAAAAAAGAGTGAAAACAAAGGAACAATGAGAGGACATCTAAATGACTCCAGAGTATGCAGCAAAGTCCAGAAGGTTTAGGGTTTTTACTTAGAAATGTTTGCATAGGAGTTTTTATACCCAAAGCAGACTTCAGACAGTTTTTCCTCAGGTTGATAACAAAAGCTCTGAAGGTGTGATGGGATATAGACGGGCAATTAGGAACATGTTTTGGGAGTGTAAAAAGTTTTCAGATTTTTAAATAATCCCTATAGAGTACTTCATCAGAAATGTTGGTGGGAATAAATGGCCATAACTAAGGAGATGGCTCTTTTTGAGCTGCAACATTTAATCTGAATTGCCAAGATATAGTAAGGCCTTCCAAAGTTTAATATTATAGTGTGCCAAAAAAAAGCAATTACTGGAAAATGGAAATCCAAATCTAAACCAGCTATAATTGAAGTACTGAATATTGTAAATGAGGTAAAGCAATGGGGGTGGAATGTTTAGAAAAGGGAGAGAACCTATTACATAGAAATTGTGGGATCTTTAAAAAGGAAAAGAGCAAATTACATAGAAACAGAGTTTGTTGGAACAATACATGCAGAATAGTGTTCAGGATAAAGAGTTGGGTTTAACTGAAGGCAGGAATTGAGCAGTTTTCTTTTAATGGAGTGAATGGTAGTTTAAAGAAAATGTATATACTGTGTGAAAATGGGAAATGTCACTATGGTTTGTTTTCACTGTTATTAATGTATGTGCATCTATTTCATTGTTCAAAGTGGATATTAAAAAAATGTTGAAACTTATTGTGTATGGGTAAGAAACTTAGGTCTGCTTTATCTAAAGTGAGTGCCAGAACTAGCCGTAATTTGTTTGTGTATAAATTTTAAAAGACTTGTTTTTTCTTTTAGGAAATTCGCATATTTTGAAGACAAGGAGGGCTGATTGGGAAGTACACACTTGGCAAATGGTACAAAAACACTGCCTCACTTCTGGAGAACACAGTTACTGTGCCTTTCCATATATTGGGCCAAAATAGTTATATTTATAAACACACAAAAATGTGGTTTAACTAAACCTTTGTTATTATTGGTTTATGTTTAACTTTTGTTTTTGTTTTATAAATCCTGCATGTTGTCTTTGGGAATTTGTACTATAGAACCTTGTTTGAACTTTTGTTTACACTTTTTAAGAGCCAATTAATGATGCCCTTTCTGTGACGGGAGAATTAAGTTATATATATATATAAAGGTATATATTCGTGTTAAACAAAAGATTACCTAGAGCCATTAGGCCATCTTGGAGTTTTGTATACAGTAACAGACCCTGCCGTTTTTAATATAAACAAACTGAAATGGCCACCTGAGAGATTCAAAACAGCTGTCTAGTCCCTTTGTTTACTGGCAAAATGAAATACTAATGATTTGTAATTTGGCTTTTTTTGACATTTGCTTTAGATTTGCTTCATATTGAAATGAGTGATGCGCTAACTTTTGTTTCATTATACAATATTAGTGTATTTGGTGGTACTGACCTTGTAAAATATGAATTTGTGTTTTCAGTAAAGTGTATTTAATATAAATTCTTTAGATGACTGGTCTTAGTTGAAAAACATCCCTTCATACAAAAGTTTTTTTTATTGAACTGAATTAAAAAAAATTTGGTACAACTGATATCTTGGTGTAGAGAATATCTTTGTATAATGATTTTTAAGAAGCTCTTTCATTTGCGCATATTATAGTTAGGTCTTTGCAATAAATTTGTTTGGCAAAAAGAGACTAATTTAAGTTTGCCTGTTTGAGCATTTAACGCTGCAATTCCCCTACATCTCTAACTTCTCCTTTATCCTTTTCTGCTTGTCCTACTTGCTTTTTTTTTTTTTACAGCTAGCTGTATGGCTTCTCTCTACCATCCCTTCCAGTAGCGTATTCCATGGCTCTGAAACCCCCTCTGTGAAATACTTCTGGAGAGTTATTGGGAGTAGTTGGTCCCGGCAGTCTCCTCTTGTGATTGACTGAAGGAAATGTATACTTCTTAGAAAGTGAAAATGTACTTTTGTGTTAATTTTAACACAAACTGCTCATTCTGAATCTGAAATTACTGCACTTTACGTTTCATTTTCTAAAGCCAGTAAACCTTTGCCTTCTCTTACTTCAGTTTCTCAAGAAAGACACGTTACATAGCAGTGGGGGTTATGTGGCTAAAACGAACCTGCACCAGTACAATTGTCAACAATATGTTTAAATTGGTTTATGAACTAAGAACATTTTTCTCATATTACACGCAAAGTGCTGTTGGATCAATGTAACATTTTCCTGTGCTAGTTAAGTTTCTGTATGGATATATAAGATTTTTGAAACAAGTAACTGTCAGTATGTCGGTCTCAAATCTCATTGGAATTCTACCACGAATTAGAAACCGAGAATTCATTGTATTTTTTTTTTTTTTTTTTTTTTTTTTTTTTTTTTTGTGGGGGCAAAACTCCAGCACTTGTGCATCCTTTAAGTAATAGTCAACTCTGAGATTGTTGAACCTCAAAGACATTTTCCACGCTGGAGTCTCATTTGAAACACAGGAATTGTTGCACTCAGTTAAGAGTTGCAGATGTGAACATTATAACCTATAATTACTACAGATGTTGGTTATTTCTGAGATTTAATTAAGAAAATTGTTAGGATTACCTATAGCCAGGAATTTACAAATTGTACACACTTGGAACTATATTACCCCCCAGTAAAAGGTATAGGTCATGCCAGAGCACTGAATTGTACTGCCACAACCATTCTGCACTACATAAAATGCATAGACCATGAGTTGGTACTACAGTCCATTATCTCTGTCACATTACAGCTGACTGCCTTTTAGTTACAGTGCTGCACTACAACACATTTCCTTAGAGAAGCCAGAAGAATTAACTTACAAAGCAATCTGTGATAAACCTCAGTGCACATATAATGGGAGCTAGTTCCGCAAATGTCCACTCGCATCAGTACCGGCGTTCATCCTCTAGCATCCTCGAGCATCTGTGCAACATCACAACAGCTAATCCCTGAGGTTCAGCCACACCAGTGCCAGTGTTTACCACCAAGCCTGTGTGCTACATTGTGGAAACTAGTCCCACAGATCCATTCACACAAATAAAAATGTAACGCTAACCAGCCTCTTGTCACAAAATGGCAGGTGGTCTACAAAGTAACATTCATTCTCTGCACTCAGGTAAGCTAGGCCAGCACATACAGTATACCCTAATATTCTACCCATGGCCAGACCAACTACATTAATGCACCTAAGCCCATCACAATTCACACTTCTGAATTCAGGACACGCCTATTAAAGCTGTATGGGGAGATCTCAAAATTTCCAGCCATCATGTAGCCTCAGCTGTCACTTATGCCAATAAGTTTTACTCTGAGCATAATCAATAACATAAACCAAGCTGTCACAGTAATCAAATATTCTGGGAAATGTTAATAAAAAATCTTTGTATAATGTATCATTAATAAGCTTTATAATAAAAACAAAAATGTAATTGAAGTCTATAATAAGTCAAACACTACCCACATTACTCTGCCAAAAAGCTTGGCAAATGTCGGAAAGTTACCATAAGGAAGACCATAGTGAACACAAATTAAATGTATCTCTCCAGTCCAAGATCACCATAAATCCTTCTTTAATTGCATCCGATGATTAGAAAAAGCACTCTGCAATGCTGTGAATTAATTCATAAGGGTGTTACTTGTTCTGACCGTGAATATATTGATCTGAAGTAGTTGACTTCATTTGATCATCAATCTGTGGGAATCGGATCGCAACTTCACCGGCATCTGATCCGAGCTTCAAGCTCCTCCCCTTACCCATAATACCCCTCCATCTCCTTCCTTCCCTCAGATCTCATTTGCCGCGGCTTTGCCTAGTCTCGTTACCTTTCCCTCATTTTACCTCCCATTTCACTATTGTTGTGTTGTTCAGTGTAGTTTAGTTAGTGTAAGCCTCCCTCTCCAGTCCCCCTCCTTGATGTTCTTCGTGTTTCACTGTTGCAGTCATTACATTTGGGTAATCTGCTGGCAGGTTTCCCTCAGTCGGCCTGATTAACAAAGTCTTGGGTCCTGCGTCGGTTGCTGTCCCTTCTTCCATGTCGTCAAGGGTATAAAACATGCAGCCGACGCCATTACAACAGTCTTTCTTGCCGTGCGGTGCCCGAAGCAGAAGCAGTTTGCAAGGGCCAGTCGGCAGACTCCTGAAACTTTTTTCGTTTTAGACTTTCAGAACTGAAGTCTTAAAGTTAAGTACCCCGTTGGGGAAACTTTTTCTTGCTCCTTACTGATATCAGTAAAAGTTAATAATTGCATTACTTGTGGAAAGCAAATACCTCATAAAGATTTTCATTTGTACTGTATTCCTTGCCTAGGCCCTGACCATGACGTACCTTGCTGTCGGTTTTGTGCTTTATTTAATCGGCGCACTGTCCGTTGTCAGTACATTTTTGCCTCTAAATATTTTGGTTCTCTAATTATCCAGAAATTACGTTGGTTAGCCATCCGACTACCGGAATTCTGAAAAAATGCAAAGAAAAAGACCGAGACAGGCTGTTGAGGTCCAAAACTGTCGATGACGCTTCTCCTAAGCCAGTCGACAGTTCGCCGGTATTCAGTGAGATGCTCCTGATACCCACTTCTGACTCGCAGGCCTCTACTGAGACCCATTCGGAGTCCGGTATGCTGTGAAATGCTTCACCTATGGAACCTGCGGATGTCTCTACCTTGGATGGGTCCAGAGCCAGTGTGCAGGCACCGGCTTCTGAGGGTGTATTCAGGCCTACAGACTTGCATATTAAACCGACTCCACCTTCTATTCTAAGGCCTAAATCTCAATCTTTGTCTAAAAAAATGACACCCAGGCCACATGTTCAGGCCCTTATGCCTAAAAAACATCAAAATGGCTGAAGATCTTATTACTCTGATCAGGGGTAGTCAACCCCCCCCTTCTAAGAGGCCTAAGGCTGAGTTTGACTATGAAACTTCTGCTCAGGACTCTCTCATCTGATGTCCTTCAAGAATGCAACTGCAGTCATAACATATGGGTTGTCCTGCCTCAGGCAGCCCTCAGTCGGCCGGATTCCAAAGTCTGGGTCCGACGTTGGCTGATGTCGCATTTCTCTCCGACGTCAGAGCGGCTGGAGTACATAAGCATCAGCTGACGCCATTTTCTTCAGTCTTTCTTGCCGCGCGGTGCCCGAAGCAGAAGCAGTTCGCAAGTGCTGGTCAGTCAGCTCCTGTATTCTTCGAATCCGAAGTCATCAAAAAAGCTAAGTACCCCGTTGGGGACCTTTCTTGCCACAGCCGATGTCAGAAATTACTGAAAAAGTTAACAATTGTCTGTCTTGTGGTAAACAAATACCTCATAAGGATTTCCACTCTTACTGTCTTCCTTGCCTTGGCCCAGACCACAACGTCTCGGCCTGTGTCGCCTGTGCTCGCTTCAATAAGCGCACTCTTAGACGCCGGGCGGAGTTCGCTGAAGACTTTTTCGGCGATAAATTTGCTTATACAATGCCGTCGGAACATCCGACATTGCAGACTCCTAAGAAACAAAAAGACCGGGACCGTCAACCTCGGCCCACGTCTTCCACCGACTCCACGCCAAAACTTACCGCGAGTGCTCCGGTTCCCCCTGTGACTGTTATTTCACCGCTCTGAACCAAAGACACTGCTTTACCGACACCTCCGATACCGGAGGCCACACCACCAGTTACAGATTTTCCTCCGGATACTGAAACCGAGGAAATGCCCGAGACCATTGCTGTAGATAAGGTCACTCCTGCACGTGGAGCTGCTAGGCCTCCTATGGCCATGTCTATTGAGGCCTACACACGTGCTAATGCAGCCAGCAAGACCAAGCACCTTACTGCTAAGGCCTTACCTCAGCCTACTCCTGAAACACAAATCATGACTATGGCCGCAGACTTAATTTCCATGATTAGAGGTTCACAGGCCCATCCTGAGAGAGGATCCCAGCCTCCTCCTGATAAGAGGCCCAGGGTTGAACCCTCTGACCCTATCCCTATCCCTTCAGATGAAGATTCTGAGGACTCTGTTCACTCCGATGGCCAGGAAGAGCCCTTCCAGACCTCTGAGGAGATGCAGAGGATTCCATCCCCTCGGCCTCCCCTCCTGAGGATATTTCTTTTGGGGAAGTTCTGCATACCATGAGGGAACATTTTAAGTGGCAAGGCCAGGAATATTCTGATTCCAGAAAGCACCTTCGAACCTTCCTTAAAAAGCCCCAACACAGGCCCCTGGCTATACCTCCTGTGCTTGATGTTTTGGATGACCTATACGCTGACTCCAGTGTTACCCCGGATACTCTTCCTCCTGCCCCAGCCAAGCCAGACAGATATTATAGGGTCCCAGAAACACATTCTCATTTCTTTAGGGCCCATGCTGTTGATTTAGAAACTATTTCTCAGGGACCTAAAAGGGTTTCAGCATCCACCTCCAAAAATACCTTGCCTTCCAACAGGGAAGCTAGGTCATTAGAGAGATGGGGGAAAAAGGTCTACACCTCCACTACTTTATCTATGAGTGCTCTGAATTGCCTCTTTCATATGTTTCAATATCAGGATTACCTGTTAGATGATTTACAGAAAACATTGGCCTCTCCTGAACCTTTAGACAGGAAGTCTTTGCAGGAAGCTGTACATAATTCTCAGCAAGTCAGCAATCACTTTCTGCAGTGTGGATATGATGCATTGGAAGCTTCATGTAGGGCAGCTATGACAGGGGCGGTCATTCGTAGACATGCATGGTTAAAAGAACAACCTCTACCAGATCATGTTAAGGCAAAACTTCTTGATGCACCTTTGGAAAAGAACAAGCTTTTGGTACTAATGCTAAAGATGTGTTAAAGTCCATCGAGGAAAAAGCAAAATCAGTTCAGGCGGTCAAAGATTTCCTCCAGGTTCAGCCACCCAGATTCAGCAGGAATTGGCCTTCTAAAAACTGGTCCTTTCCTAATCCTGAAAGATTTCAAAGGGGTAAAAACAGGCGTGGCCGAGGAAGAGGACAATACAGAGGTTCTTACAGGGGACGACAATGGCAACCAGCAAACCAAAGAAGTGACACAGGGGTCTCCCCTGTCCCACAGGGACAATCTCAATGACTTTCCTCTACTTCCGCTGACCAAGGAGCAAATAGAAACTCCCTTGGGCGGAAAATTATCTCTGTTTTCAGACAATTGGCACAGATTGACAAAGGACAAATGGATTTTGGACATTATAGACCAAGGTTACAGGTTCCACTTTCATACCTTACCAAGAAAACAAGGCATGCCAAACCTACCACAAAACCAGAGGGCAGAGGCTATCAAGCAAATTTCTCTGCTTGCTCAGATCAAAGCAATAGAAAGAGTTC
Source organism: Protopterus annectens (assembly GCF_019279795.1). Taxonomy (NCBI): domain Eukaryota; kingdom Metazoa; phylum Chordata; order Ceratodontiformes; family Protopteridae; genus Protopterus; species Protopterus annectens. Next base: position 760,751,885 of record NC_056728.1, on the reverse strand, counting down.
CACAACAAGAACAAGGCCAGGGGTTTTACTCAAGACTATTCCTTGTTCCAAGAAAAGAAACTCAATGGAGACCAATACTGGATTTGTCCGCATTAAACACTTTTCTCATAGTACCAAAGTTCAAAATGCTGACTCTACAGCAACTCCTTCCCATGCTGGGCAAGGGGTCTTGGCTGATTACTCTGGACCTCAAGGAGGCATACCTGCATGTCCCTATCAGACACAGCTGCAGAAGATACCTCAGATTTCTTGCAGGGCCAGAGCATTATCAATTCTCAGCATTGCCATTTGGCTTATCTACTGCCCAGAGTAATTACAAAATGCCTGGCTTCAGTAATTGCTCATTGCAGGCTCCAGGGTTCCAAATTTACCCATACCTGGACGACTGCCTCATACAAGCGGACGACAAATTGATTTTGACAAAAAGCTTGAACTATGTCATACAATTGCTACAGGCTCTGGGATACACAGTCAACTTCCAAAAGTCAAGACTTCAGCCATCCCAGCAAATTACCTTCTTAGGAGCCAATCTAGACACAGCCTCTCAAATGGCTTACCTGACAGAAGACAAGCAAGAGAAGTTAACTCATTATTTCAAAGGTTTGGCAAAACTCACCCAGATGACTGCAAGGGGATTCCTACAGGCCCTGGGTTACATGACATCCTGCATTCTCCTGGTTCCATTAGCAAGACTACACATGAGAAAGCTTCAATGGTACCTAAAAAGCCTATGGTCTCAGCACAGCAACAACCTAGAGACAACCATACCGCTCATTCCATGCCTATAAAAGGAATTCCTATGGTGGGCCTCTGTAATCCAGGCAAACACAGGTATGTCATTCAAAAAACCTCAGATAACACAGACCATGACCACGGACGCCTCAGACCTTGGATGGGGGGTGCACATGGAGGGCAGATGTATACAAGGACAATGGTCTCCAAAGGAAACACATCTGCATATAAACCAAAAGGAAATGCTGGCAGTAATGCATGCCATCGAGGCCTTTCGACAACAACTTCAGCAAGGCCATCTACTGATACGGACAGACAACACCACTGTGATGTGGTACATAAACAAGCAAGGGGGCACCCATTCCTACCCCCTTTGCAGACTGACAATGAATCTTTGGGAAAAATCACTGAGCCTAAACATACAGTTGCAATCCCAGTTTGTTCCAGGCAAAGACAATGTGCTGGCGGACAGCCTAAGCAGGAATTTCATAGATCCACACAAGTGGAGGTTACATCCGAAAATCTTCACACAACTCACCTCGACATGGGGTAGGCCAGAAGTAGACCTATTTGCCTCCCACCTCAACCATCATCTACAAAAATTCTGTTCAAGGACATACCATCCACAAGCTTGGAAAATAGATGCTCTTTCATTCAACTGGAACTTTCTAAAAATCTATGCATTCCCACCTCTGCCACTGATGACCACAGTATTACTAAAGATCAAAGCAGAGGCCCAAGGGGATCCTAATAGCTCCAGACTGGCCAAGACAACACTGGTACCCACTACTACAGAGCATATGTCACAACAAAAAGTGGGCCCTTCCCCAATGGCCCCTACTTTTGACTCTGCACAACTTCAAAACAGTGCATCCAAACCTTCAGACACTGCAGCTAACAGCCTGGGAGATCCCATGAATAACCTCAATCTATCTCTCTCCAAGGAAGTTCAGCGGATATTAACAGAAGCTAAAAGACCATCCACCAGAAAGGTTTACTTAGCAAAATGGAAGAGATTCAGCATTTGGAATACCAGCAAGGGACATGATGCATCATTATTGAATATCCCACTCATCCTGGAATATTTGGCAGATATGCTACAGAATGGACTCTCATATTCTTCCATAAAGATACATGCTTCAGCTATCTCAGCTAGATATAACACTGATCCGCCTGTGTTTTCACATCCTCTGTTAAGGCAATTCCTCAGGGGAATCAAGAACATTAAGCCACCAAGAAAGGCTCTAGTGCCAGCTTGGGACCTCAACTTTGTCCTAGAAAAACTGACTCTACCTCCCTTTGAGCCAGCAGCTTCAGTGGACTTACAATTTTTATCATGGAAGACAGCTTTCCTGTTGGCAATTACCTCAGCAAGAAGGGTTTCGGAACTACAGGCCCTAATGGCAACACCACCGTTCATAATCTTTCACAGAGGCAGGGTCTCCTTAAGAACCAACCCTACTTTTATGCCAAAGGTGGTATCTATGGTTTCTTTAAATCAAGCTATTCACCTACCTACTTTCTTCCCCAATCCTGAGAGCAAAGGGGAAAGACTGTTGCATACCTTGGACATTCACAGACAACTTTGCTACTACCTGGACAGAACCAAGACCAGTAGGAAGTCTGATCAGCTTTTTGTAGCTTACGCCCCTGGAGTACAAGGAAAAGCAATTTCCAAACAGACTATTTCAAAATGGATTGGACATTGCATCAGATTTTGTTATTCCTTCCATGGGAAGAATGTTCCAGCCAATGTCAGACCACACTCCACCAGAGCTACAGCCACCTCTACAGCATTCTTAAGAGGGGTGCCTACAAAAGACATTCTAGAAGCTGCTACATGGAGCTCCATGCATACATTCTCCAAACACTACAATCTCCCTTTATATTGCAGATCCAGAGCAGGCTTTGCTTCGGCAGTCCTGCAGGGTTTGATTGCCACACCATCTCTTGCCTAGAGCATTCCTCCTCCCCCAGCTAAGCTATGGTATTCGACCCATATGTTATGACTGCAGTTGCATTCTTGAAGGACATAGTACAGTTTTGTACCTACCATAAATGTAGATGTCCGATAGATATGCAACTGCAGTTGGATTTTCCCTCCCTCCATACCCCTCTATGCCTTGGGTCCACTCCTATCCCTGTTTCTCTTAGCTGGGGATATCTGTTATGGTGTATCTGTTTATTGCTTACTTATTTGTCTGGAATCCTGTTTTTGTCTTTCAATTTGGATAAAAAGTAAGCGCAAAATGACTAAATAATCCAAAGGTTGTGGAAATACTAGAAGTCTTAGGTAAAACACAGTTTTATTGATCCACTTCACATAAAAAACGCTGACAACACGGCAAAACGGACTGGAACAAGTGTGAAATAACATCCAAATCAAGCAATAACATTAACGCTGTTCTTTCCATAAGTTTTCGTCCCGTTACAGACTTCATCATGTCTTCCAATTTGATTACAGCCTTCCTTGGAGGGCACCTGGGGCAAGAAACACTGAAGAAAATGGCGTCGGCTGATGCTTATGTACTCCAGCCGCTCTGACGTCGATGAGAAATGCGACATCAGCCGACGTCGGACCCAGACTTTGGAATCTGGCCGACCGAGGGCTGCCTGAGGCAGGACAACCCATATGTTATGACTGCAGTTGCATATCTATCGGACATCTACATTTATGGTAGGTACAAAACTGTACTTTTCTTCCAATGACCTGGATTTGTCCATGCCTACTTATGAGGATTCTGATGCAGAGGATTTCATCCCCCTCCCCCCGAGGTCTTTTCTTTTCGGGCAACTTTGCATACCTTAAGAGAGCATTTCCACTGGGAGATTCAGGAATTTTCTGAATCTAAAAAGAGGCTTAGGGATTTCCTCCTTCTACCTTAGCATAGGCCTTTGGCTATACCTCCTGTACTAGACATTGTTGATTGTTTGCGGAATCCAGTATGGCCCCTGATTCCCTGCCTCCTGCTCCTAGTAAACCTGACAGATACTACAGGGTTCCTGAGACCCACAAGTTCCTTTTCAAAAATCCTGTTGCGGATCCAGAAACCATTTCTCAGGGGCCCAAGGGCATTAAGGCTTCTACTGCTAAAAGTCCTACCCCTAGAGACTCCAGGGTGCTGGATAGATGGGGTTAAAAGGTTTATACTTCTGATGGGATAAAAAGGTTTATACTTCTGCAACCTTGGCAATCAGGGCTTTAAACTACCAACTTCATGTGTTAAAATATCAACTGCATATTATTGGACTGCTTAAACAGAAAATGATTATTTCTGACTGTGTGGAAAATAAAGATTTACAGGATTTATTGCATTCTGCTGAACAAGTTGGAAAACATGCTTTGCAATGTGGTTTTGATTCTTTAGAGGCCCCTTGCGGGCTGCTGTTACCCAGTCTGTACTTAGAAGGCATGCTTGGTTTAAGGAGCAATCTCTGCCTGATCATGTTAAAGCAAAATTGTTGGATGCTCCTTTAAATCAGGACCGTCTGTTTGTCAGTAAGGCTGAAGAAGTTCTAAAAGAGATGGAAGATGAAGCTAAATCTATGCAAACTGTAAAATATTTCTTACAAGTGCAACCTCCAGGATTTAGTATTCACTGGCCTACTAAGAACTGGTCCTTTCCAGCTCCTGCCAGATCCTCTCAAGCCAAACCCGGACACACTAAAAGCACCAGATTTCAGTCCCAAGGGACCCCCCTATGGTAAACAGTCTCAATGACTTGCCTTCAAAATTACCAAGCACTTACCTTTTAGCCGCCCCTTTGGGGGTAAAGATTGCTCTTCATGCACAAAACTGGGAACTCATAACCCAGGACAAATGGGTTTTAAATGTAGTGTCCCAGGGATACAGATTTCATTTCCACACGTTGCCAACACCAAACGGGTGGCCAGACCTGCCCCCAAATCAGTGGGCAGAGGCTCAGAAATGAGTACTTTCCCTCTTAAACATGGGGGCTATTCAACCGGTACCAGAAGAGGAAAAGGGACAAGGTTTCTATTCCAGGCTTTTCCTGGTACCCAGAAAAGACAAATCATGGCGTCCAATTCTGGTCCTGTCTACTCTAAACACCTTTCGGGACATTCCAAAATTCAAGATGCTGACTCTTCACCAGTTACTTCATATGCTAGGCAAAGATGTCTGGTTTGCAACTCTAGATTTAAAAGAAGCTTACCTGCATATCCCAATCAGGGAATCTTGCAGAAGATACCTACGCTTCAAAGCAGGCTACTTGCATTATCAGTTCTCTGCACTGCCCTTTGGCTTGTCTACTGCGCTCAGGGTATTCACAAAGTGCCTAGCTCCAGTAATTGCTTTTTGCAGGCAAAGAAATATTCAAATATATATCCTGGACGATTTTAATTCAGGCAGAAAACCAGGCCATACTTCTAAATTACCTGGCGTTTGTAAAAAGGGTTCTAACTTGTCTAGGGTACACCATAAACGAAAAAATCACAACTGGTACCCTCTCAACAGATTACATTCCTGGGTGCAAGTTTGAATACAACTGTCCAGATGGCTTTCCTCACGCCAGAAAAGCAAATTCATTTGGTGACTTACTTCAAACAAGTGGCTACAAAAACTCTGCTGTCTGCAAGACAAATACTGCAAGCCTTTGGATTCATGGCCTCTTGCATTTCTAATTCCATATGCAAGACTGCATATGAGGAAACTTCAATGGTGCTTAAAAAGTCTATGGAGTCAAAATTATCGCAGCCTGGAAACTGATTGCTATCATACCTTGCCTACGACTGGAGTTCCTATGGTGGGCAGAGGCCTGCCACCAAAACAAGGGACTGCCATTCACACTACCCCCTGCCACCCAAACCCTAACTACAGACGCATCAGACTATGCATGGGGGGGCTCACCTGGCAGGGAAGTGCATTTAGGGCAACAAGTCAAATGCACCTACATATCAATCAAAAAGAAATGTTAGCTTTACAGAATGCTCTGACAGCCTTCAAGGACTACATTCATCCAGGACAACTAATGGTAAAGATGGACAACAACACGGTTATGTGGTACATAAGCAGGGGGGTACACATTCCTACCCCCTTTGCAGACTAGCCATGGCATTGTGGAACATTGCCTTGAGCTACCAAGTGCAACTACAAGCTCAGTTCCTGCCAGGAAAACTGAATACACTGGCAGATGGACTAAGCAGAAATCTCATGGACCCACACAAGTGGAAACTGGAACCACGGATTTTCAACATGTTGACAAGCAAATGGAGGAGCCCAGACATAGATCTATTTGCCTCCCCCCAGAACTACCGGTTGGACAAATTTTGCACAAGGACTCATCACAAAAAAGCCTGGAAAGTGGATGCTCTGTCCTTCAGTTGGTTCCATCAGTCTACGCCTTCCCCCTCTGCGTCTGCTCTCCAAAGTTCTGCTAAAAGTCAAACAGGGCAAACCAAAAATGATTTTGATTGCTCCAGACTGGCCTTGCCAACACTGGTACCCACTCCTGCGCAGTATGTCACAAATATCTCCATGGCACCTGCCTCGGACACCTTCTTTGCTGTCTCAGCAGAAGAACCAAATTCTGCACCCTCAGCTCCCAACATTAAACCTTGCAGCTTGGCTAATCACTTAAATTCACTCTTAGCATCCCTTAGCAAACCTGTGATGGATGTCGTCTTGGAGGCGAGAAGACCTAGTACTAGAAAATCTTATGCTAATAAATGTAAAATATTCTGTGCCTGGAATCAGTCTTTAGGGATGAGCACAGCAGCGCCCAATTTACCTCAGATTTTGCAATACTTAACTGAGATTCTTCACAAGGGCCTGTCTTTTTCCTCTATTAAAATCCACGCTTCAGCTATTTCAGCTCACTATAACACAGAACCCCCCCCCCTTTTCTCATCCCCTGCTCAAGCAGTATCTCAGAGGGGCAAAGAACTTGAGACCACCCAGGAGAGAGCTCCTACCCCTGCCTGGGACCTTAACTTTGTTTTGGAAAAGCTCACTTTACCTCCTTTCGAGCCACCTGCTACTGCAGATTTAAAATTTCTTTCTTGGAAAACAGCCTTCCTATTAGCAATCACTTCAGCTAGAAGGATATCTGAATTACATGCCCTTATGGCAGTGGAGCCTTTCATAATCTTTCATGAGGACAGGGCATCTCTGAGGACCAATCCATCCTTCATGCCCAAGGTGGTTTCCAGTGTGGCTCTTAACCAATCCATTCATTTGCCAACCTTCTACCCCAATCCACAGAACAAAGGGAATGGATTCTGCTTTCCTTGGATGTGCACAGACAACTTAGATTCTACTTGGGACAGAACTAAATTTCAAAGAAAATCTGAAAAATTGCTGCTGGCATTTGCTGTGCTGGGGCAGAGAGGAAGGCTATTTCGAAACAAACCATTTCTAAATGGATAAGCCATTGCATTCATTTCTGCTATAAGCACCATGGAAAACCTATCCCCCAGGGGGTCATATCTCATTCCACCAGGGCTGCATCTACTTCTGCAGCCTTTCTCAGGGGTGTTCCTACCAGGGATATTCTAGAAGCTGCTACCTGGAGTTCAGTGCATACTTTCACCAAGCATTATCACTTACCAATTTTCTCTAAATCCAGAGCTGGCTTTGCCACTTCTGTCTTGCAGGGCCTTGTATAGCTGGTCTTAATGCTGTATAAATCCATCCTCCCAACCATAGCTTTGAGAATCTACCCAAATGTAATGACTGCAACAGTAAAACACGAAGAACATTGTACAGTTGTGTACACTTACCATAAATGTAGATGTTAGAGTGTATTCACTGTTGCAGTCCTGGTTACCCTCCTTCCAGCCCCCTTTTTCTCTTACTATACCTCTACTTTCTTTTAGTATGCTTAAAAGCCTTTTTGGTGTATTTGCTTTTGGTTGGAGGTATATTTTATTTTTGTGTTTTTTAATTTTATTCGCTCCCCATTTGGGGAGCACCTGTCATCTGGGGCAAAAAAAACTGATGTAATGGTGTCGGCTGCATGTTTTATACGCCTGACGACATGGAAGAAGGGACAGCAACCGACGCAGGACCCAAGACTTTTGTTAATCAGGCCGACTGAGGGCAACCTGCCAGCAGATTACCCAAATAATGACTGCAACAGTGAATGCACTCAAACATCTACATTTTTGTAAGTGTACACAACTGTACTTTAGTCAGCTTGGGCATGAGTGTCTGTGGTCAGGCAGGGTTGGGCCTTGTGCCCTTTTTCCTTTTGGTTCAATGGCTGATCAGCAAAAGCTGGTGTTCAGGAAGTGCACAGAGTGTGGCCATAAATTGTCTCCGGCTGATGGCCACACACTGTGTGGTTTGTTTGGGGGCCTTCCATCTTTCTACAGACTGCTCTATTTGTGTGGGGTTTGATCCCAGGGCCCTGAAGGATCGTAGGACAAAATTACTCCTCAAGGGGCTTTTTCCTGCTATGGAGGCGGCTGTCTCCGCATCTGTTACAGTCACGGCTATGACTGCTTCTTTTTCCATGACTACTATCTCTTTCCCCTCCCAGGCCAGGACTCAACCTCCTGCAAACAGGTCTGCGAACAGGGAGCACAGGAAAGACAGAGAAAAAGAAACACAAAAAAGAAAGAGAAAAAGGCAAAGACAAAGGGAGGAAGAGATCCCCGGACCAGTCAGAGCTGTTGGGTCCTCCTCAGAAGCAACATATGGTCTCCAGGCCCAATCACTCCTCAGCTCCACTCACCCAGATTCTCGCCAGAGGAGCCTAGACCTTCTTCTAGGGCCTCGGCACATTGACCCCCCCCCCCGGTTGGCGTCTGTGGCCTCGTCTCGATCCACCAGAAGCTTGAGTGAGGCAGACATGGACAAAATGATGCAAAGGTTTCTTCGCAACCAGATTCAGATGGGGCTTGCCAGCCCGCTATTCCTCTGGAGGGGGGGGGGCTTGCTTACTTTTTTTGCCCCGATATTTCCTTCTCTGGTCCGACCCCCCCCCCCAGTATCAGAGTTTATGGTTCCAAGAGGTCTTGGAGTCGGGTTTGGCGCCATTGGTACCGGGTACCTTGACGCCGGCCATTACCTTGAGTGTCGGGCCCAACCAGCACTCTGAGCCGAAGCCTGGACGTCGGATCTGAGGGGTTGGGATTTTCTCCTTTGATGCAGACATTGTCGCGTCAAGGCCCTCTCCTTGGTATCTCTGCTCCGGCGCGCTCGGCTCCGATCACCCCTGTCTGATCCGGGGAGTGCAGCTTCCTGGGAGGTTCACTCTCTCTCGGCTTTCAAAGTGGTGGAGAGGGTTCTGTCCAGTGGATAGAGGCCCCTGACCATCTCTTTGGATACTGCCCTGACTCCTTCGCCTTTGGGTGCATCTTCAGCCATTTTGCCCATGCAGGGACAGCCCATACTCTGTGCCCCAAACTGTTCCCCTCATGGAACCACAGATAGTTTGCGAGTCCTCTCTGGGAGCCCCACCTTATGAGATGCCTCGCAAGCGAACATGCAAAAGGAGGCACCTGGAGTCCCTCACTGAGGACACCGATTTGGAGGAAGTGGAAGGTTCCCTCAGATCACCCACCCCCCCAACAATGTCTCCTTTGGTCATTATGGAATTCCTGCGGCAGTGGGGGGGGTTGGTCCACCCCCAAACTTTCCTCTGATGAGTCTATTTCTGGAGGCCTCCCTGTCTACCTCCTTGGTGTCCCCCCACTGTAGATTCCTTGGTGGATCTTGCCATCCTGGCATGGAACGAACTGGACAGCGTGGAGCCAATCAAAGTGTCTCGACAAGATTGAGTCCTTCTACAGACAAACCTAGTTGGAACAAGGGGTGCCCAGTAGATGCTATGATGGTAACGGCTGCCAGCAAGAAAGAACTAGCTCAGGAAAGTTCTACGGTTCATCCCTCCCCGATCAAGAGTCCAGGACAATGGATTGTCTAGGAAAGCAGACCTATGCTTCAGCCACCTTTTCCATAAGGGCACTGAATTTGACTCGCGTCACTCGACTGCAGTGTGACCTGGTCAAGGAGCTAACTGAGTTGCCCCTGGAGTCCATGTCACTGGAGGATAAGCGCATATTCTCCGCGTGAATGGCCACTCTCAAGCGGTTGCTAATACATCCATGCGCCTCTTTTTGTATGCCACTGAAGGAGCGGCAATGGTGGCCATGTCCAGCGTTGCCATGAGGCGACACGCCTGGCTTAGGCTATGTCAGTTCATGGAACACTTTAAGGCGTCTTTTGCGAAAGCCCCTTATGATGGATGTCCTTCAAGGATGCATCTGCAGTCATAACATATGGGTTGTCCTGCCTCAGGCAGCCCTTCGGTCGGCCGGATTCCAAAGTCTGGGTCTGGCCTTGGCTGATGTCGCACTTTCCCCGACGTCAGAGCTTCTGGGGTATAAAGGCATCAGCTGACACCATTTTCCTCAGTCTTTCTTGCCGCGCGGTGCCCAAAGCAGAAGCTGTTCGCAAGTGCCGGTCGGTCAGATCCAGAGATTTCAGCTACCGAAGACTTCGAAAAAAGCTAAGTACCCCATTGGGGACTCTTTCTTGCCTCAGCCGATGTCAGACAAAGTAAATAATTGTTTAACTTGTGGGAAACAAATACCTCATAAGGATTTCCATTCTTACTGCCTTCCTTGCTTAGGCCCAGACCACGACGTATCAGCTTGTTTAGCCTGTGCCTCCTTCAACCGACGGACTCTTAGACGTCAGTCGGAGTTTGCAGAAGAATTTTTTGGAACCGCTTTTGCATATAAAATGCCGTCGGAGACTCCGACTACGCATATGGCCAAAAGCGGAAAAGGACCGACACTCATGCCCGCGGTTTCGGCTGAAACCACGGTTAGGCCTACATGAGTGTCTCTGTTTCGGCTGAAACAGAGTCCACGGTTCTTACTACGACCGAAACCATACCTCCGACAACCGAGGCCAGAGAGGCCCCGGCTGAGTCGGCTTCAGAAATCCCTACCGAAGCTAGCGCTCAAGAATTGTCCAACACCATTCCATTGGACATTTCTACTCCTGCACGTGGGGCAGCTAGGCCCCCAGCTTCTATGTCTATTAAGGCCTTCTCCAGGGCTAAAGCTGCCAACCTTTCAAAAGCTTTGCCTGCGAAATCTACTTCACAGAGGCCTTCCTCAAGTTCTCAGATTCTCAGTCTTGCTGAGGACCTTATATCCTTAATTAGGGGTTCCCAACCTCACCCAGACAGGGCCTCCCAACCTCCACCTGACAAAAGGCCTAGGACAGAACCTCTCTCCTCTGATTACTCCACGGATGGATTTGATTTGTCAGACCATCAGGAAGGGGCCTATTCGCCTTATGAGGATTCAGATGCAGAAGACTCTATTCCTTCGGCCTCCCCTCCTGAAGAATTTTCCTTTGGGGAGACTTTGCACTCAATGAGGGAACACTTTCAATGGCAGGGTCAGGATTTTTCTGATTCTAGAAAAAGATTAAGGACATGTTTACATTTGCCCCAGGATAGGCCCTTAGCCATACCACCAGTGCTAACTGTAATTGATGATGTGTATAATGATGTCAGTTCTGCACCTGATTCTCTTCCCCCGGCCCCTGCCAAACCTGACAGATATTACAGGGTCCCGGATTCTCACTTCCACCTGTATAAAGCCCATGCTGCAGACCCAGAAACTATTTCTCAGGGCCCAAAAGGTGTTGCAGCTGCTACTGCCAAAAATCCCCTACCCTCTGAAAGAGAGTCTAGAGCATTAGAGAGATGGGGTAAAAAGTTTATACATCTGCTACTCTCTGCCAGGGCATTAAACTGTCAATTCCATATGATACAGTACCAAGAATATTTGTTAGATCAGCTGAATAAAAAGCTTTCTTCTCCTGAACCTTTAGACCGTAAATCCCTTCAGGATTTGGTACACAACTCTCAGCAGGTCAGTAATCATTTCTTAAAATGTGGCTATGATGCACTGGAGGCTTCATTTAGATCAGCTATGACTGGGGCAGTAATTTGTAGGCATGCCTGGCTAAAAGAGCAATCCTTGCCAGACCATGTCAAGGCTAAACTCCTAGATGCTCCAATGGAGAAACAAAGTTTATTTGGCTCCCCTGCACAGGAGATTCTAAAGAAAGTGGAAGAAAAAGCAAAATCTGTGCAAACAGTAAAGGAATTTCTGCAGGTCCAACCTCCGAGGTTCAGCAGAAACTGGCCTTCAAAGAATTGGTCCTTTCCAGACACCTCCAGAGCACAGAGGGGCAGGAATAGATGCCCTAGAGGCAGAGGTCAATCAAAGGGTGCCTACAGGGGCTGCCTGCCAACCAGAGGAGTAGTGCCACAGCTGCAACTACAACCACTACCACAGGACAGACACAATGACTTGACTCTGATTCCGCCTACCAGGGAACAACTGGAATCTCCTTTGGGCGGAAAGCTGGCTTTATTCTCAAAAAACTGGCATTGCATTACAAAGGACACATGGACATTGCAAACAATAGACAAAGGATACAGGTTTCACTTCCACACTTTACCAAAAAGGAGCGGAATGCCAAACCTTCCACCAAACCAGAAGCCAGAGGCTTTAAGACAAATCAACAATTTACTTCAGATGAAAGCGATAGAAAGGGTACCATCTATGGAACAAGGCCAAGGATTTTACTCCAGACTATTCCTTGTACCAAGAAAAGAAAACCAATGGAGGCCTATTCTCGACTTGTCCGCACTGAACACATATCTCATTGTGCCAAAATTCAAAATGCTGACCCTACAGCAACTTCTTCCCATGTTGGGCAAGGAGTCTTGGCTGGTGACTCTAGATCTCAAGGAGGCATACCTGCACGTCCCTATCCGACCAGATTGCAGAAGACACCTCAGATTTCTTGCAGGATCAGAGCATTATCAATTCTCAGCATTACCCTTTGGCTTATCTACTGCGCCCAGAGTATTCACGAAATGCCTGGCATCAGTAATTGCACATTGCAGACTTCAGGGAATTCAAATCTACCCATACCTGGACGACTGCCTAATACAAGCGGACAACAAGACAAAATTGATAAAGGATTTGGCCTATGTCATACACCTGTTACAGGCCTTGGGATACACAGTCAACATCCAAAAGTCAAGACTAGTGCCATCCCAAAGGATAACCTTCTTGGGTGCGGATCTGGACACAATAACTCAGATGGCTTTTCTCACAGAAGAAAAACAAAAACAACTTCCAGATTACTTCATGACTTTGACAAGACAAGCTCAGCTTACTGCAAGGAAAGTCCTGCAGGCCCTGGGTTACATGGCATCCTGCATAATCTTGATCCCGCATGCCAGGCTGCATATGAGGAAATTACAATGGTACCTAAGGAATGTATGGTCTCAACACAGGCACAGTCTAGAAACTATGATACCAATCATTCCATGCCTTCAAAAGGAATTCCTGTGGTGGGCTCAGGCCTGCCAGTCCAACAGAGGGTTGCCTTTCAACAAACCAAAACCAAGGCAGACCATCACCATGGATGCCTCAGACCTAGGATGGGGAGCACACATGGTGGACAAATGTATCCAAGGCCTATGGTCTCAAGGCCAGCTAAACTTGCACATAAACCAAAAGGAGATGCTGGCAGTGAAGCATGCAATCGAGGCATTCAAACCATTCCTCCAGCAAGGACATCTGCTGATAAGGACAGACAACACCATGGTCATGTGGTACATAAACAAACAGGGAGGCACGCATTCCTACCCTCTATGCCAGATGGCAATGGATCTGTGGAACCTAGGCCTGAATCTCAATATCCAGCTGCAGGCCAAATTCGTACCAGGAAAAGAGAATTCACTAGCAGACAGCTTAAGCAGAACTACCACGGATGCCCATGAATGGATGCTGCATCCAGACATCTTCAAACTCATAACAAAGAAATGGGGAATGCCAGAGATAGATCTGTTTGCCTCCCCACTCAACCACCAACTGAAGAAATTCTGCTCAAGGACATACCACCCACAAGCCTGGAGGGTGGACTCTCTCTCTTTCAGCTGGAATGCCCTAACAGTGTATGCATTTCCACCTCTCCCATTGATGTACAAGGTTCTACTGAAGATCAGGGAGGAACAGCCAAAGGTGATACTAATAGCTCCGGACTGGCCAAGACAGCACTGGTATCCGCTACTGAGAAGCATGTCTCAGGCGAACTCATGGCCTCTACCCCTATGGCCTCTTCTTGTAACGCAGAACAATTTCAAGACCCTGCATCCAAACTTGAAAACACTGCAACTAACTGCCTGGAAAATTGCTTAAAACCAAACTGTCTTATCTCAGAAGGTCAAGGACATTATCCTGGAGGCTCGCAGACCCTCCACAAGGAAGACATACTCAGCTAAATGGAAGAGATTCCTCATTTGGAGCACATCAAAGGGCACAGATGTCACAGTGGCAAACCTAGCACACATCCTAGAATACTTAGCAGAATTGTTCCACAATGGCCTGTCCTACTCTTCCATTAAGATTCATGCTTCAGCAATTTCAGCAGAATACAATATGGATCCTACTATCTTCTCTCACCCTCTTCTCAGACAATTTTTGAGAGGGATCAAAATGTTAAACCTCCAAGGAGACCCCTCTGCCTGCATGGGATCTCATTTTTGTCCTGGATAATTTGACACTACCTCCTTTTCTACCACCAGCATCAGCACACTTTCTGTTCTTTCTTGGAAAACTGCTTTCCTTCTGGCAATCACTTCAGCAAGAAGAGTATCCGAGTTACAGGCATTAATGGCAGTGCAGCCTTTCCTTATTTTTCACCAGGATAGAGTGTCTCTGAGAACCAATCCTACTTTCATGCCAAAGGTGGTATCCAGGGTATCCTAGAACCAAGCTATTCATTAGCCTACGTTCTTCCCTAACCCACAGAACAAAGGAGAAAACCTTTGCACACCTTGGATATACACAGACAACTACGCTACTATCTGGACAGAACTAAAACCAGCAGAAAAACTGACCAACGTTTTGTAGCATATGCAACTGGGGTGCAAGGAAAAGCAATTTCCAAACAGACAATTTCAAAATGGATAGGAAATTGCATTCGCTTTTGCTACTCTTTTCATGGAAAGACAGCTCCTGAAAATATCAGGTCTCATTCCACAAGGGCCACAGCCACCACTACAGCTTTCCTACGAGGGGTGGCTACCAAGGACATTTTAGAAGCTGCTACTTGGAGCTCCATGCATACATTTGCCAAGCATTACAATCTACCTTTATACTCCAGATCCCGAGCAGACTTTGCAACTGCAGTTTTACAGGGGATCTTAACTTCACCATCCTTATCTTAGTACCTCCTCCCCCAGTTTGGCTATGGTATTCTACCCATATGTTATGACTGCAGATGCATCCTTGAAGGACATAGTACAGTTTTGTACCTACCATAAATGTTGATGTCCGATAGGTATGCATCTGCAGTCAGGATTACCCACCCTCCTTCCCCTCTGTGGTATTCCTAGGGTGCTTACCCCTCTTTCAGCTAGCTGGGGGAATCTATTATGGTGTATTTGTTTGTTTGTATATATATATATATATATATTTTGCTACTGTTTGGAACATTCAACATTTATCCAAATTTAGCCTTCCTAGAGGGCACCTGGCATCTGGGGCAAGAAACACTGAGGAAAATGGCGTCGGCTGATGCCTTTATACCCCAGAAGCTCTGACGTCGGGGAAAGTGTGACATCAGCCGAGGCCAGACCCAGACTTTGGAATCCGGCCGACCGAAGGGCTGCCTGAGGCAGGACAAACCCATATGTTATGACTGCAGATGCATACCTATCGGACATCTACATTTATGGTAGGTACAAAACTGTACTTTCTTCCTTGTTTGGGAATACTGTTTAAGACTTTGGTCTAGAGTGAAAAGGACGGGAAGACACTGTCTGCCATTGGGATCTGCTTCTCTAACCCTCAAAGATCTTTTTCAGGAATCAGCGGGAGCAAAATTAGATGTGGTTCAGAAAGTCTCAGTATTCCCGGGATACTCAGAACTCATCTTCCCCCAGAGGCAGAGGGGGACCAGACAGACGCCAGCTATGAGGTGGGGGGGTCCGAGAAATTTCAGGTCTCCAGAACCATTCTCTGACAGGACAGTCCCACGTAGCAGCCCTGAGGGGTTTCCCTGACTGCTCTGCTCTGGAGGCAGTCAGGGGTTGTCTTTTGCTGCACCTGACTGCATGGGAGTCCTTGTCAACAGACCATTGGCTGCTTCAAATCCATATCCAGAGGTTATACCATCCCCTTTTTGGTTCCTCCTTTTCCCCCAAAACACCTCCTGGACATGCCACCCACGCAAAGTGAGTCAGCAGTGCTCAAAATAGATAAGCTACTAAGGAAACTAGTAGTCTAGTCCGTCCCCTGAGAATCAGTCCTGATCGGGCATCTATTCCAGGTCCTTTTTAGTGCCAAAAAAGATGGGTCACTTTACATTCCATCTGCAGGAGAATGACTGGATGTGCTCAATAGATCTCCAGGATGCGTACTACCATATAAAGATGCACAGATGCTCCCAGAGGTTCCTCCGCTTTCAGCTATGGGCCAGTCATCAGTTTTGAGCTCTACCCTTCGGTCTCACCACAGCCCCCAGGTCATGGCACTAGTAGCGGCTTACCTGAGGCTTCAGGGAATACAGGTCTATCCATACCTGGATGATTGGCTACTTGCTGTTCCCACCAAGTGTCTACTTTGTCAGGCCAGCGACTATTTCCTGAAACTGTCAGACTTTCTGCTAATTACAATCAACATATCCAAGTCTTCTCTAAACCCAGTTCAGGTCTTAGACTACATTGGAGCAAGGATAGATACGTTTGCAAACCAAGGATGTTCTTCGTGTTTCACTGCTGCAGTCATCACACTTGGGTTATCTGCCTGAAGATAGCCCTCAGTCGGCCCGAATACCGGAGATTTAGTATTTCTGCATCTGTTGCTGTCTGTCCAGGACTGACGTCAGGTCATCAGGGGTATAAAAATTAGACAGCCGACACCATTACAGTCTTTTTTGCCAAGGAGCCCGAAGCAGAAGTAGTTCGCATGAATACCGATCAGCCGCTACCTGAGTTGTCGTTTCTGAATTAAATTATCCTGGAGTCTTCTAAAGCTAAGTGCCCCATTGGGGACCCTTTTTTCGTGCTTTAACCGATGTCAGAAAAAGTTAATTGTCTTGCCTGTGGAAAGCAAATACCACACAGAGATTTCCGTTCACCTGTTTAGGCCCAGACCACGATGTACCTCGCTGTCTGTTTTGTGCCTTGTTCAACGCCCGAACTATTCATCATCGAGCCCTTTATTGTTGCTAAATACTTTCGTTCTCGATCTCCGTATTCTGAAATGACTTCGGTAAGCCATCCGACTACTGATCTTCCGAGAAAACATAAGGATAAAGACAGAGACAGACTGCACAGGTTCAAAACTGCTGACGACTCTTCCGTTAAGCTAGTTGCCAGTTCACTGGTACTCAGTGAGGTGCTTTCACAGCCCCTGATGTCTGCTTCAGTGGATTTGCAGGCCTCTACCGAGACCCGTTCATAGTCCGGTATGCCGTGAGACTTTTCTTCGACTACAGAACCTGCAGATGTCTCTACCTTGGATGGATCCGGAGCTGCTGAGCAGGCACCGGCTTCTGAGGAAGTTCTTCACACTACCGATGTTCGACTCAAACTGACGACTTTTCGCATCTTCAGTTCTGTCTAAAACTACCGAGTTTCTAAGGTCAAGAGTATGCGCTATGCCTAAAAAGCAGATGACCAAAACTCATTCACCTTCTCCCTTGCCACAACATCAAATGCTTAAAATAGCAGAAGTCCTTATTATGCTGATTAGGGGGATGTCTGCCTTCCCCTGCTAAGAGAGAGAGACCTGTCCCCAGCAGATACAACAGACGGAGTCCGATGACTCTGAGGTATCTGATTATGAAGACATGCCCTTATCTGTTTGAGGATGCAGAGGAATCCATTCCCTCAGCTTCTCCTCCATAGGTTTTTCTTTTGGTGAAACCTTACATACTTTGAGAGCATTTCCACTGGGAATGCCAACAGTATCCTCAGTCCAAAAAGAGACTCTGAGAATTTCCAGATTTGCCACAACATAGGCCTTTAGCAATACCACCAGTCCTGGATGTTGATGATGTCTTTATGGAATCCAGTTTAACTCCTGATACTTTACCCCCTGCTTCTGGGAAACCAGACAGGTACTTACAGAGTACCTGAATCTCTCAAATTCCTTTTTAAAAATCCTACTGCTGACCCAGAGGTCATCTCCCAGGGGCCTAAAGGTATCAAAGCAACTACAGCTAAGAATCCCACCCCTTCGGACAGGGATTCCAGAGCTTTGGACAGATGGGGTAAGAAAGTATATACCTCTGCAGCTCTCGCCATTAGGGCTTTGAATTGTCAGTTTCATGTGCTGAAGTACCAACAGTATATTATGGAACTTATTAAGCAAAAAATATCTACCTTTACAGACTGCAGAAAATAAATAATTGCATGAGCTTATGCAGAAAATAAATAATTGCATGAGCTTATGCATTCTGCAAGCCAAGTCAGCAAGCATACATGACAGTGTGGCTTTGATGCCCTAGAAGCATCTTGTAGGGCAGCAGTCACTGGTTCTCTACTGAGAAGGCATGCTTGGCTTAAGGAGCAGATCTTGCCAGACAATGTCAAATCAAAGTTATTAGACGCTCCTTTGAACAAGGACAATCTGTTTGGCACCAAAGCAGAAGAGGTTCTTAAAAAGATGGAAGAAAAAGCTAAATCTATGCAAACAGTCAAAGAATTCTTGCAAGTACAGCCTCCTAGATTCAGTAGGCATTGTCCCTTGAAACATTGGATGTCCTTCAAGGATGCATCTGCAGTCATAACATATGGGTTGTCCTGCCTCAGGCAGCCCTTCGTTCGGCCGGATTCCAAAGTCTGGGTCTGGCCTGGCTGATGTCGCACTTCACCCGACGTCATAGCTCCTGGGGTATAAAGGCATCAGCCGACGCCATTTTCCTCAGTCTTTCTTGCCGCGCAGTGCCCGAAGCAGAAGCTGTTCGCAAGTGCCGGTCGGTCAGATCCAGAGATTTCAGCTACCGAAGACTTCTAAAAAAGCTAAGTACCCCGTTGGGGACTCTTTCTTGCCTCAGCCGATGTCAGATAAAGTTAATAATTGTTTAACTTGTGGGAAACAAATACCTCCTAAGGATTTCCACTCTTACTGCCTCCCCTGCCTAGGCCCAGACCACGACGTCTCGGCCTGTTCAGCCTGTGCTTCCTTCAACCGACGAACTCTTAGACGTCGGTCGGAGTTTGCAGAGGAGTTTTTTGGGGCTAGTTTTGCTTATAAGATGCCGTTGGAGACTCCGACTTCGCATTTAGTTAAAAAACGGAAGGACAAGGACTGACACATGCGGACCGCGGTTTCGGCTGAAACCACGGTCAGGCCTACCACGAGTGTCTCGGTCTCGGCTGAAACAGAGTCCTTGGTACTTCCTATTACCGAAACCATACAACCGACTACCTCGGCCCCGGAGGCCCCGGCCAAGTCAGTCACTGAATTACCTACTGAAACGGGTGTCCAGGAACCTTCCGACACCATTCCTTTAGATAAGTCTACTCCTGCACGTGGTGCAGCCAGACCCCCTGCTTCTATGTCCATTAAGGCTTTCTCCAGGGCTAAAGCTGCTAAACTTTCTAAGGCTTTGCCTCCCAAGGTTTCCTCTCAGAGACCTTCTACTAGCTCTCAGATTCTTCTTACTCTAGCAGAGGATCTGATCTCATTAATTAGAGGTTCCCAACCTCATCCGGACAGGGGCTCTCAACCACCTCCAGACAAAAGGCCCAGTGTGGAGCCCTCTGATCCCCACTCCTCATATGAGTCAACAGATGGCTCTGCTCTGTCAGACCACCAGGAGGAGGCTTATTTGGCCTACGAGGATTCTGATGCTGAAGAATCTATTCCCTCGGCCTCCCCTCCTGAAGAGTTTTCCTTTGGAGAGACATTACACTCTATGAGAGAACATTTTCAATGGCAGGGTCAGGATTTCTCTGATTCCAGAAAGAGATTAAGGACCTTTTTGCATTTATCTTAGCATAGGCCCTTAGCTATACCTCCTGTTTTGAATGTCATTGATGATGTGTACTCTGATGCTAGTACTGCCCCTGACTCACTCCCTCTGGCTCTTGCCAAACCTGATAGGTACTACAGGGTCCCGGACTCACATCTACACCTGTACAAGGCCCACTCTGCTGATCCAGAAACTATTTCCCAGGGCCCTAAAGGGGTTGCAGCTGCCACTGCTAAAAATCCTCTACCCTCTGAAAGGGAGTCCAGAGCATTAGAGAGATGGGGTAAGAAAGTGTATACTTCTGCAACTCTTTCCATGAGGGCGTTAAATTGTCAATTTCATATGATACAGTACCAAAGAGTATTTACTAGATGAATTGCATAAGAAACTGTCCTCTTCTGAACCCCTTGATCGCAAATCCCTTCATGATCTGGTGCATAACTCCCAGCAGGTTAGTAACCATTTCTTGCAGTGTGGTTATGATGCATTGGAAGCTTCATGTAGGTCAGCTATGACAGGTGCAGTTATACGTAGGCATGCCTGGCTGAAGGAACAATCTCTGCCAGACCATGTTAAAGCTAAGCTTTTGGATGCTCCTATGGAAAAGCAAAAATTATTTGGTTCCACGGCTCAAGAGGTTTTAAAGAAATTTGAAGAAAAGGCAAAATCTGTGCAAACAGTCAAAGACTTTCTGCAAGTCCAACCACCGAGATTCAGCAGAAATTGGCCTACTAAGAATAGGTCCTTTCCGGACTCAGACAGATCTCAGAGAGGCAGGAATAGGCGTGCCAGAGGTAGAGGGCAAGCTAGAGGCTCCTACAGAGGCCGTCAGTGGCAGCCTCCCAACCAGAGAGGTAGTGCAGGAACTACAACTGCTACACCAGGACAGACTCAATGACTTTATTTTGGCTACGCCGACCAGGGCTCAGTTAGAAGCACCTTTGGGCGGAAAGCTTTCTTTATTCTCAAAAAATTGGCACAGCATTACAAGGGACGCATGGACACTGCAAATAACAGACAAAGGATACAGGTTCCATTTCCACTCGTTGCCAAAAAGAAAAGGCATGCCAGACCTGCCACCAAATCAGAGGGCAGAGGCTTTGAAGCAAATTACCAACTTAATGCAAATGAAAGCCATAGAAAAGGTACCTCTTTCAGAACAAGGGCCAGGGATTTTACTCCAGATTATTCCTTGTTCCAAGAAAAGAAAATCAATGGAGGCCTATTCTCGACTTGTCCACACTGAATACTTACCTCATTGTGCCAAAATTCAAAATGCTGACTCTACAGCAACTCCTTCCCATGCTGGGCAAGGGGTCTTGGCTGGTGACTCTAGACCTCAAGGAGGCATACCTGCATGTCCCTATTCGATAAAGCTGCAGAAGACACTTCAGATTTCTTGCAGGGTCAGAGCATTATCAATTCTCAGCATTACCCTTTGGCTTATCTACTGCGCCCAGAGTATTCACGAAATGCCTGGCATCAGTAATTGCACACTGCAGACTTCAGGGGATTCAAATCTACCCATGTCTGGACGACTGCCTTATAAAAGCGGACAGCAAGCAAACTTTGTTAAAGGACTTGGACTATGCCATCCACCTGCTACAGGCCTTGAGATATACAGTCAACATCCACAAATCAAGACTGGTTCCATCCCAAAGAATAACTTTTCTGGGTGCGGATCTAGACACAACCACCCAAATGGCCTTTCTTACAGAAGAAAAACAAAAACAACTGCCAGATTACTTCAAGAATCTGACAAGACAAACTCTGCTGACTGCAAGGAAAATCCTGCAGGCCCTGGTTTACATGGCATCTTGCATTCTTCTGATTCCGCAAGCAAGGCTGCATATGAGGAAATTACAATGGTACCTAAGAAGTTTATGGACACAGCACAGTCACAGCTTAGAAACTCTGATCCCACTCATTCCTTGCCTTCAAAAGGCATTTCTGTGGTGGGCTCAAGCCTGCCAGTGAAACAGCGGGTTGCTCTTCAGCAAGCCAAGAGCCAGTCAAACCATCACCACGGACACTTCAGACCAAGGTTGGGGAGCACACATGGAGGGCAGATGTATCCAAGGACTATGGTCACAAAGAGAGCTGCGCATGCACATAAACCAAAAGGAAATGCTAGCAGTGATACACGCAATCGAGGTCTTCAAACCTTTCCTTCAACAAGGCCACCTGCTCATAAGGACAGACAACACCACAGTTATGTGGTACATAAACAAGCAAGGAGGCACCCATTCCTACCCTCTTTGCAGACTGACCATGAATCTATGGGAACTTGCTTTGAAACTCAACATACAGCTACAGTCCCAGTTCGTGCCAGGGAAAGACAATACACTGGCAGACACCTTAAGCAGAACTACCATGGATGCACACGAATGGATGCTGCACCCAGACATCTTCTTACTCATCACACAATCATGGGGAAGGCCGGAAATAGATCTGTTCGCATCCCCCCTCAATCATCAACTGAAGAAATTCTGCTCAAGGACATACCACCCACAAGCATGGAAAGTGGACGCTCTCTCTTTCAGCTGGAAAGCTCTAACAGTGTATGCTTTCCCACCTCTCCCATTAATGACCAAGGTACTGCTGAAGATCAGGACAGAACAGCCCAGAGTAATTCTGATAGCTCCAAACTGGCCAAGACAGCACTGGTACCCACTGTTAAAGTGCATGTCACAGACGAAACCATGGCCTCTCCCCCTATGGCCACTCCTACTGACGCAGCACAATTTCAGGACTCTGCACTCCAACCTGAAAACCTTGCAGCTAACTGCCTGGAGAATACCATGACTCCTCCTCAAGATAACCTATCCCAGAGAGTGAAGGATATTTATATGGAGGCTCGACGGCCTTCCACAAGGAAGGCATATTCAGCAAAATGGAAAAGATTTCACACCTGGAACACAGCAAAGGGCCTAGATGTGACAGTGATGAACATGGCACATATACTGGAATATTTGGCAGAATTGTTCCACAATGGCCTGTCTTACTCTTCCATTAAGATACATGCCTCAGCAATCTCAGCAGAATACAATGTTAATCCACCTGTCTTCTCTCATCCTCTCCTAAGACAATTTCTAAGAGGAATCAAAAACATTAATCCTCCAAGGAAACCACCTCTACCTACTTGGGACCTGAATTTCGTGTTGGAAAAACTAACACTTCCTCCCTTTGAACCAGCAGCATCGGCAGATCTACAGATCTGAAGTAGGATATTCATTTGTCTGCAACCTGTGGGTTATGGATCCGATATCGGATCCGAACCGGCATGGTTTTCCAGCTATGGATCCAAGCTCTCAGCTCCTCCCCTCACCCATAATGCCCTGCTCTACCCTCATGACCTCAGATCTCGTTTGCCGCGCATGGTGACTGGATTGGTTTCTATAGCTCTCAGCTAAGTGCTAGTTTTTCTAACTGTTAATATAGAATTTTGAAGTTTTTTATTCATTTTTTGTGTGAAAGTTTAGGTTTCCCTCTTTGATATTTTACTTTAGAGTTAATCTAAGTATTTTTTCCCTCCCCTCGCTGTTGGCGTAGTGTGTGTGTGTTGGGCCTGTGTGTGTATTTTGTTTTAGTTACTTTAGTTTAGTAGCTTTATAGATTGGGATGGCTGAACAGCCCAAATCTATATTTTCTAAATGCTCAGAGTGTGGCCATAAGCTTTCCCCAGCTGATGGCCACACTCGGTGTGTTAGGTGCCTGGGGGTTGAACACCTCACATCTGGATGCTCCATTTGTGCAGGGTTCAACCCCAGGGCACTGAAGGAGCGGAGGTCCAAGCTTGTCTTGGCGGGCCTTTTACCGCCGGACTCGGCTCCGACCTCCGCTCCTTCGGGAGTAACCGTGGTTTCGGTTCTTCCCTCCGTAGCACCCCCTCCTCCCCCTGGGACTCAACCTCCCGTTTCTGGTTTGGAGGAGAGGGATGCTAGGAAAAAGGACCGGAGGGAGAAGCACCACAAGCGGCGGGCCGAGACCTCTGTTTCGGCCCCGCCAGCCAAGCGGGCTTCTCCCCCGGCTCCGTTGTCGGCTCGGTCTCCTCCTTCTCGGCTCCGGTCCCCAGTGTGCTTTTCACCAGGTCCTGAGGAGGAGGAGACCCGATCTCCGTCGAGGCTATCGAGGAGACACTCCAGGCCTACCTCGGTAGCCTCGTCGAGATCTACATATAGCCTTTCGGATGCTGATCTGGACCGGATGATGAGAAGATTCATCCAGGCCCAGATGCAGATGGGAGTGCTCTTGCCCCCCCCCCCCTCTGGGGGGGAGCTCAACACCCTTTTTCAAACCGATTGCTCCTTCTCCGACCCGCTATCCGGGTTCGGAGCAGCTGGAGCCGAGCAGCCGAGCCGGGGTGGGTCGGCGCCGATAGTACTGGTACCGGATCCGACCCTGCCCTCGAGTGCATCGGATCCGACCTCTCGGAGCCTGGATCCGAGCCTCGGATCCGGGGATCAGTGCTCCTTGCGCCCTGTGTCGGAGCGCACTGTCCCTTCGGATCCGGCGCTTGGCGCCGCTCGATCCACTCTTCGGATCAGAGGGGCGATTGCCGGATCCTTTGGTCGAGGTCGGCTCCCTCGGGCGTTGATGTAGTGGAGAGGGCCCTGTTGAGGGTCTCCGGACCCCGGCACTTGTTCCGCTCCATACGCTCCCTCTGCACTGGGCCAGGCTTCCACCATCCGGCCCCTGGGACAGCCCGCTTCTGTGCCCCAAGTTGCTCCAATGGAACAAGTTGCTGCTTGAGGACTCCTCTGACAGCCCCCAGAGGATGTCCCTCGCAAGCATACTGCAAAAGGAGGCACATTGACTCCCGAGTCTCTCACAGAAGACACGGACTTGGAGGAAGGGGAAGGCTCCCCACGGTCACCCCGAGGATGTCTCATTTGGAGACATCATGGAAATGCTCATAAGGGGTGGTCTGCCCCAAGTCTTCCTCGGACGAGTCCGTGTTCTTGGAGGCATTTGAAGCGGGCCCGTCTACCTCTTGGGTGTCCCCTCCTGCCGACCCCCTGGTGGACCTCATTACCACCAGGGAGTGGAAGGAACCGGACACCGTGGAGCCAATTCCTAAGAGGCCCGATAGGATCCTTAGCCCACCGTCCGACCGTGCCCATTGGAGTAAGGGGCCTCCGGTAGATGCCATGTTGACGGCGGCGGCCACCAAGAGGAACTGGCTCAGGAGAGTCCCTCAGTCCATCCCGAGCAAGGAGTCTCGGATGATGGACCGCTTGAAGCGGATGTTTAGTTCAGCGACCTTCTCGTAAGGGCGCTGAACTACTTGGCACATGTCATTAGGATGCAGCGAGATCTCATTAAAGAATATGCTGCATCTCCCCCAGAGTCCATTTCGGAGGAGGACAGGGTTCTGCACTCCACCCGTATGGCCACTCTTAGGTCAGTTACTAATACCTCTATGCGGCTACTCTCCCACGGAAGGCGCCGCTAGAGCTGCGGGGACGGGCCTAGTCACTAGACGTCAGGCCTGGCTCCGTCACTGCGATTTTTCTGAGCCCTTCAAAGCATCATTTGCGAACGCCCCCTTTGATGGTTCTGCTCTCTTTGGCAAAACCGTTCGCTGACGTTGACCCAGAGCGAGAAGGACGGGAAGACGCTGTCTGCCGTCGGAATCCGCTTCTCTGCACCCCAGAGGCCCTACTCTAGGAACCAAAAGGGTCAGAAGAAGATGTGGTTCCGGAAGTCGCAGCAGTCCCAGCCTGCTCCGGACAACCAGTCCTTCCGTGGCAGAGGAGGACAGGGAGGACGCCGCCCTAGAGGCAGAGGGGCTCCCAGAAACTTCGGGTCCAGGGAACCTTTCTCTGAACGGCCCGCAGCAACCCTTAGGGTTGCCCGACTGCTCCACTCTGGAGGCAGTCGGGACGTTCGGGCACCTAGCGGCATGGGAGTCCATAACATCAGACCGCTGGGTTCTCCAAATCATATCCAGAGGATATCGCATCCCTTTCCTTCACCTTCCAAAGTTGAAGTCCCTCCCAGACGTCCCACCCGGTCAACGGGAGGCTGCTTTGGCAGAAATTGGCCATCTGCTAAAGAAAAGAGCCATCCAGCCCGTCCCCAGACCAGATCGGATCAGGGTTCTACTCCAGGTTCTTTTTAGTGCCAAAGAAGACGGGGGAACTAAGACCAATCCTAGACCTCTCTCTCTTGAATCTGGCAGTCCCCAAAGAAAAATTCCGAATGGTCACTCTGCAATCTATTCTCCCCCTTCTGGGAGAAAATCACTGGATGTGCTCGATAGACCTCAAGGACGCGTACTACCACATCCTGATGGACAGGCGCTCCAGGAGGTTCCTCCGCTTCCGGCTGGGAGCCAGTCACTACCAGTTCCGGGTCCTTCCCTTTGGTCTCACCACAGCCCCCAGGGTGTTCACCAAAGTATTAGCAGTGGTAGCGGCCCACCTGAGGCTTCAGGGGGTGCAGGTGTTTCCCTACCTGGACGACTGGCTTCTTACCGCCCAACAAGGCATCTACTTTTATTGGCACGAGACTCCTTTCTCCATCTTGCTCCTTTTCTGGGCATTACAATAAATACAAAGAAATCCAACCTGGCCACACAGCTCTTAGATTTTATAGGGGCCAGGCTAGACACAAGGAGTTTACTACGAGCCTTCCTCACTGCGGACAGAGTTCAAAATCTGCAGCTCCAGGTGCGGGCCATTCTCCACTCAAGTTCTGTTCAGGAGTTGGTCCTGAGGGCTCTAAGGTCCATGGCATCTGCTATAGCACTTCTTCCTCTTGCCAGGCTCAATATCGCATTCTACAGTGGACGCTCTTAGTACAGTGGTCATACCTTGCTCTCCCCATGCATCATCCCATTGCAATCAGCAAGGCTTGCAAGCGGTCCCTCTTGTGGTGGCTTCACTCCCCGGATCTCCACAGGGGCCGCCCATTTTGTGCTTCTCCCCCTCTCGCCACGGTGACCACGGGCGCCTCCCGCCTCGGCGGGGGCACTTTATGGGCGGACCGTCCAAGGCACGTGGACGATTCAGAGACCTTACTGCATATCAATGTTCTAGAGATGAGAGCAGTGCTCTTAGCGTTGCTAGCACTTCAGGACTTTCTTCCCTTGGGAACAATTGCGATTCAATCGGACAACATGTCTGTGGTCTGGTACATCAACAAGCAAGGGGAACAAGGTCTTACCCTCTTTGTCGAAGCCATGAGAGTTTGGGAATGGGCAATCTCCACCAACCGCTTTCTAATAGCAACGCACATTCCGGTCGGTCCAACATCCTAGCGGACAAGCTCAGTCGCACCATTCTGACCCCTTACAGTGGTCTCTCAATTGTCGAGTAGCGGAGCATATTCGCGGTGGGGAACTCCTTCATGCGATCTTTTGCCTCTCCCTCAAACACCAAGTGCGACAGTTTTTCGCTCTGATACCTCCTCCCGGAGGTTCCCAAGAGACGCTCTGGTGCATGCTTGGCCACCCGGTCTTCTGTATGCTTATCCACCCTTGCCTCTGATGCTCCAAGTTCTTCAGAAAGCCTCTCGGGTGGGTGGCAGAATGATTCTCATGGCTCCTTTGGCCTCGACAGATCTGGTTCCCTTCCTAAGGTCTCACTCGGTGAATCCTCCTTGGATTCTAGATCCCATTCCGGATCTGATATCCCATCCATCCTGCATACCTCCTCCGAATCTGGACAACCTGAAGCTGACCACTTGGCTGCTCCAGTTCCACTCTTGATCAGGACTCCCGGTATTTCGTCACCTGTTAAGGCAATTTTGGTGGCAGCTCATAAACCATCCACTAGAAAGGTCTACCGCAGCAAGTGGAAACTGTTTTCTTTGTGCGAGCGGCAAGGCCTGAATCCTTCACGGTTCCTCTTCCATTAGTGCTTGACTTTCTAACCACTCTTTTAACGATGGTGCCAGCAGTTCCACAGTCAAAGTACAACTGGCGGCAATTTCTCATTATCACATTGGCCATGACTCTAATCCTCTTATGTCAGCCAAATTGTGTAAAATTTTTCTTAAAGGTACTTTTCTTCTCAGGCCCCCTGTAAAACAAGCGGTTCCTCCTTGGGACCTCTCTCTGGTTCTACAGGCCTTGACCGCCCCTTTCGAGCCAGCGGCTACGGTGGATCTCAAATTCTTGTCCTACAAGACAGCCTTTTTGGTAGCCATTACATCGGCCAAGAGAGTTTCTGAGCTTCAAGCATTATCAGCTAAACCTCCTTACTTGGTATTTCATCCGGACCATGTCTACCTCAGGACCAACCCGTCCTTTCTTCCTAAAGTCACTTCTGAAGCAAACATCAATCAATCCATTAACCTCCCTGTTTTCTTCCCTAAATATGAAAACAAAGGTGAATATAAGCTCCACTCATTAGATGTTCACAGGCAACTTAGATTTTATCTAAACAGGACGGCTGGTCATAGGCAATCCGACCAGTTGTTTATTTCCTTTGCAAAATTTAATTTGGGCAAGCCAATTTCTAAAGTTTCTCTGTCCCGCTGGATTTCACAGTGCATCTTATTGGCTTATCAAGCTTCAGGAAGGAACGCACCGGAGGGTGTTCATGCCCATTCAACCCGGTCAGTATCTACCTCGGCAGCCTTCAAGGCTAGGATTCCTCTAGATGATATTTGTGCAGCAGCCACGTGGGCTTCATCTCATACTTTTATTTCCCACTATAAGTTGGATCTTGCATCTAGGGTAGAGCATCCTTTGGCTCCGGTGCTCCGAATATCCTTCCATGATGGCCGCCCAAGATTCAGGTAGCTGGGGACTCTGTCCCACAGGTTGCAGACAAATGAATATCCTACTTCAGATTTAGAAGTTATGTACTCACCATAACGTTCCATCTGAGTAGGTGTATTCATTTGTCTGCAACCATCCCGCCCTCCTATCCCCCTGGCCTTTCAGTTTCCTGCATATTCTATGTTACCCTTTTCAGGGTGTTGTTGCTTTGGCAAACTCGATCTGAGGTCATGAGGGTAGAGCAGGGCATTATGGGTGAGGGGAGGAGCTGAGAGCTTGGATCCATAGCTGGAAAACCATGCCGGTTCGGATCCGATATCGGATCCATAACCCACAGGTTGCAGACAAATGAATACACCTACTCAGATGGAACGTTATGGTGAGTACATAACTTCTAATTTTTGTCTTGGAAAACCGCCTTCCTTCTGGCCATAACCTCAGCAAGAAGAGTATCTGAGCTACAAGCTTTAATGGCAGTGCAGCCATTCCTTATCTTTCATCAGGACAGAGTTTCTTTGAGGACCAATCCTACATTCATGCCAAAGGTGGTATCCAGGGTATCTTTGAACCAAGCTATTCACTTGCCTACATTCTTCCCACAACCACAAAATAAAGGGGAGAGACTTCTGCACACCCTGGACATACACAGACAACTGCACTACTACTTGGACAGAACTAAAAGTTACAGAAAGACTGACCAGTTGTTTGTAGCATATGCTGCTGGCGTACAAGGAAAAGCAATTTCCAAACAGACGATTTCAAAATGGATAGGAAATTGCATTCGTTTCTGTTACTCCTTTCATGGAAAAACTGTGCCTGCTAACATTAGACCTCATTCCACGAGAGCCACAGCCACCACCACAGCCTTCCTAAGAGGGGTGGCTACCAAAGACATTTTAGAAGCTGCTACATGGAGCTCCATGCATACATTTGCCAAGCATTACAATTTACCTTTATACTCCAGATCCAGAGCAGGTTTTGCTATGGCAGTCCTGCAGGGTATCTTAACTACACCATCCTTTACTTAATACCTCCACCCCCAGATTGGCTATGGTATTCTACCCATATGTGATGACTGCAGATGCATCCTTGAAGGACATAGTACAGTTTTGTACCTACCGTAAATGTAGATGTCCGATAGGTATGCATCTGCAGTCAGGTTTACCCTCCCTCCTTCCCCTCTGTGGTATTCCTAGGGTGCTTACCCCTCTATTAGCTAGCTGGGGGAATCTATTATGGTGTATTTGTTTGTATATACATGTATATATACATATTTTTGCAAATGTTTGGAATTTTATTGCATTTCTCCAAATTTAGCCTTCCTAGAGGGCACCTGGCATCTGGGGCAAGAAAAACTGAGGAAGATGGCGTCGGCTGATGCTTTTATACCCCAGACGCTCTGACATCGGGGAAAGTGCAACATCAGCCGAGGCCAGACCCAGACTTTGGAATCCGGCCGACCGAAGGGCTGCCTGAGGCAGGACAACCCATATGTGATGACTGCAGATGCATACCTATCGGACATCTACATCTATGGTAGGTACAAAACTGTACTTTTTATTTCCACACCTTCCCTGTTCTACAAGGTTACCCAGACATTCCCAGAACTCTCAGGGCAGAGGTAGAGAATCAAATTTCTTCTCTACTGACTATGGGGGCTATAGAGCCAGTTCCTGCAAATCAGACAGGCCTAGGTTTTTACTCGAGACGTTTTCTGCTACCCAAAAAAGGGGGCACCTGTCGCCCTATTCTGGATCTGCCTATTCTAAGTACTTTTCTGGTGATTCCCAAATTCAAGATGCTCACTCAACAGTTACTGCCAATGCTGGGCAAGGATTCATGGCTGGCAACTTTGGATCTCAAGGAGGCTTATCTGCACATCCCAATAAGGGAAAGTTGCAGGCAGTTTGTTTGTTTTAGGGCTGGGGAGCAACACTTCCAATTCTCTGCACTGCCCTTTGGCTTATCTACTGCTCCCAGAGTTTTCACAAAGTGCCTGGCGCCAGCCATTGGTTTTTGCAGGCAGAGGAACATTCAAATGTATCCTTACCTGGATGACTGTCTCATTCAAGCAAACTCCCCAGAACAGTTAAAGGATATGGACTTCGTGAAGAACATTCTCTCACTTTGGGTTACACTTTCAACGAGAAGAAGTCAAAGTTGGTTCTTACAAGGGAGATAGTTTTCCTGGGAGTGTGTTTGAATACAGCCACCCAGATTGTATTCCTCCCTCAAGACAAACAAGATCTGTCTGCTTTATTTCAAGAACTTGGCAAGCAGGACCCAGTTCTCTGCAAGGCAATTCCTGAAAGCATTCGGGTTCATGGCTTAATGTATCCTGATGATCCCATATGCAAGGCTGCATATGAGAAAACTTCAATGGTGCCTCAAGAACCTTTGGTGTCAAAACACACAGGACTTGGACTTGATTCTTCCCCTTATTCCCTGTCTATAAATGTAGTTTCTCTGGTGGGCAACAACCTGTTCTCAGAACAAGGGTCTGCCTTTCCGTCCACCACCTGCCAGCCAGGCTCTCTCCACAGATGCCTCAGCTTATGCATGGGGGCAAATCTGGAAGTCAGGGGCATAGAAGTACTTGGAGCACCCAACAGATTCATCTGCACATAAACTTAAAAGAATTGATGACAGTACAGCAGGCCTTGTTGGCTTTCCAGGACCTACTCTACTCTCAGACTCTTCTGATCAGGACAGACTACACCACAGTAATTTGGTACATTAACAAGCAAGGGGGGACTCACTCTTACCCTTTGTATAGACACACAGCATGAAACTGTGGTCCTTATCAGCTTCCATGGGCATACATCTCATAGCCCAGTATCTTCCAGGGAGGCTAAACTCCTTGGCGGATCAATTGAGCAGACATGCTCTGGATCCTCATGAATGGCAACTGAACATTATCATTTTCCATTGCATCACTCAGCATTGGGGCACTCCTCATGTGGATCTTTTTTTTTTATTCTTACACCAATCATCTCCTTCCAACCTTCTACACCAAGGAGTTTCATGGCAAAGCATGGAGAGGGGATGTTTTGTCCTTCCCATGGGCACAACTCTCAATTTATGCTTTCCCCCTCTGCCTCTTCTTCCCAGTGTGCTGCTAAAGATAAGGGACGAAAAACCAAAGGCTATTCTGATAGCACTCGATTGGCCCAGGCAGCATTGGTATCCCCTTCTTCACAGCCTTTCCTAAGCTCAGCCTTGGCACCTTCCCCTGGTACCAGATCTGTTGGTTCAGGAGGGGGGAAAGTTTCTTCATCCTCACCTTCAAACTCTGCATTTAACTGCCTGCCTAATACTTTAAATCTTTCTCAGCAGGTGGTTGAAGTTCTTCATGAGGCCAGGAGGCCTAGCACCAGGAAATCCTATGCAGATAAATGGAAGAAATTTTGCTCTTGGATGCAGGCTAAAGGAGAAGTCCTCCTAACCTTCTCTTTCCCTCATTCTTGATTATCTAGCAGGTTTGCTTTATGGTGGACTTTCCTTTTCTTCAATTAAGATTCATGCTTCAGCAATTTCGGCTTATTGTTCTTTTGAGCAACCTATTTTTCCCACCCCTTGATGAAACAATTCCTGAGGGGAGCTAGCAATCTTAGACCTCCCAGAAGAGCTCCTACTCCTGCTTGGGATCTTAAATTTGTACTGGAGAAACTTACTCTTCCTCCCTTTAAACCCACTGCCTCTGCAGACTTAAAGTTCCTTTCATGGAAGACTGCATTTCTTTTGGCTATTCCGCCAGAATGGTTTCGGAGCTGCAAGCCTTAATGGTAGTAGAACCTTTCATTATTTTTCATACAGACCTGGTTTCTCTTAGTAGTCCCTCTTTTATGCCTAAGGTGGTTTCCAGTCTGACACTTAACCAGTCTATTCATCTGCCTACGTTCTTCAATAACCCCCAGAATAAAGGGGAAATGATTCTGTACTCTCTTGATGTACACAGACAGTTGAGATTTTACCTAAATAGGGCTAAACCCTTTCGGAAGTCTCAGCAGTTGTTGGTTAGTTTTGCTCCTGGGGCTCAGGGTAAAGCTGTTTCCAAACA
The DNA here is from genome assembly GCF_019279795.1 of Protopterus annectens. Classification (NCBI taxonomy): domain Eukaryota; kingdom Metazoa; phylum Chordata; order Ceratodontiformes; family Protopteridae; genus Protopterus; species Protopterus annectens. Next base: position 760,719,365 of record NC_056728.1, on the reverse strand, counting down.
AACCATCTCCAAATGGATTACTCATTGTATTCATTTTTGTTATCCTGCAGCATGGAAAGTTTCCCCTCCCTAGGGTATTAGGACCCATTCTACTAGAGCAGCCTCTACCTCTACAGCTTTTCTGAGAGGTGTGCCTACTAAGGACATTCTAGAAGCAGCTACTTGGTCTTCTGTCCATACTTTCACAAAGCATTACAACCTAGCTTTGTTTTCTAAGTCTAGGGCTGGTTTTGCCTCTGCAGATGTTCATCGTGCATACAGCTGCAGTCATAACAGATGGGTTTTTCCTGCCTTCAGGCGGGTCCTCGGTCGGCCGAATTCCAAAGTCTAGGTCTGGCGTCGGTTGTCGTCGCTTCCTCCCTGACGTCAGTGCGACAGGGGTACAAAAGAACCAGCCAACGCCATTTTCTCCAGTCTTTCTTGCCGCGCAGTGCCTGAAGCAGAAGCAGTTCGCAAGTGCCGGTCAGCCAGCTCCCGAGATTACGAATATTTTTCAACCAAAGTCTTCTTGAAAGCTAAGTACCCCGTTGGGGAAACTTTTCTTGCCTCAGACCGATGTCAGACAAAGTTAATAATTGCATTTCATGTGGGAAGCAAATACCGCATAAGGATTTTCATTCCCTCTTCATTCCTTGCTTAGGCCCAGACCACGACGTCTCGGCCTGTAGTTTTTGTGCTACATTCAACAGACACACTATTAAGCATTGGGCGGAGTTCGCCCAACACTATTTTGGCAAAAAATTTAATTACATTATGTCGTCGGATACTCCGACTCCAGTTTTGAGTAAAAGACGCAAAGATAAGGACCGACATACAAGGTCCGCTGCTTCTACCGACACCACGCCAAAGCCGACTACAGGTGGTCTGGTTCTCAGTGAGGTGCCTATGCAGCCCCTGACTACCGACGACACTTCATTGGCGGTGTCTACTGTGCCCGAGGTCGCAGCCTCTTCGGCCCACACCCCGACTACAGATAGCGAAGCCACTCTTGACGGTGAAATTCAGAGTTTGACAGGTCTGCCACCTCTCAAGGTGTCTTCAGGCCTTCCTCTTCTTTTTTCATCAAGGCTTTCACTAAGTCTAAAGCAGCCATGCATACTAAAAGACAAGCTCCACAGGGCCCTTCTCAAGGCCCCATGCCTAAAAAGCAGATGCTCAAAATGGCTGAGGATTTGATTACTCTTATCGGGTTCTCAACCCCCCCCCCCCCTGGACAACAGGCCCAGAGTAGAGGAAGAATCCCCCTCCTCGGACCAGGCCTCCATTATTTCAGAACATTCTGATGACCAGGAACATTCATACTCCCCTTTTGAAGATTCTGATGCAGAGGAGTCCATTCCCTCTGTCTCCCCCCCCCCTTGAGGATTACTCTTTTGGGGAAACCTTGCATACCTTGAGGGGAACACTTCCACTGGGAAGGCCAAGAGTACTCAGACTCCAAGAAAAGGCTTAGGGATTTTCTCTTGCTCCCTCAGCACAGGCCTCTGGCTATACCTCCTGTCTTAGACATTCTAGATGATGTGTATTCGGAGGCCTGCCTTAACCCAGACTCTCTACCTCCATCCCCAATCAAGCCTGACAGGTATTACCGGGTTCCTGACTCACACCAATTCCTATACAAAAGCCATGCGGCTGACCCAGAAACTATCTCACAGGGCCCCAAGGGAATTAAGGCCTCCACTGCTAAAAATCCATTACCTTCAGAGAGAGATTCCAGAGCTTTAGAAAGGTGGGGGGAAAAGGTTTACACCTCGGCCACCTTAACCATGAGGGCATTAAACTGTCAGTTCCATATGTTAAAGTACCAACAGTTTCTGTTATCACAGTTGAGAAGCAAAATGTCACAACCTGAACAACCAGACTTGAAGGAGTTGCAGGATTTGATACATAGTGCAGAACAAGTGGGTAAACATACCTTGCAATGTGGTTTTGATGCTTTAGAGGCCTCATGTAGAGCTGCTGTTACAGGATCAGTCATACGTAGACATGCTTGGCTCAAAGAGCAAGCCTTACCAGATCATGTCAAAGCTAAATTACTAGATGCCCCTCTGCAAAAAGATGTATTGTTTGGTGTTAAAGCTGAGGAAGTATTAAATGGAGGAAAAGGCAAAATCAATGCAAACAGTGAAAGATTTCCTACAGGTACAACCTCCACGTTTCAGTAGAAATTGGCCTTCCAAAAATTGGTCCTTTCCAGCCACGGACAGACCCCAAAGAGGTAGATACAGGCGCCCAAGGGGCAGAGGGCAATCTCAAGGATCGTTTAGAGGCAGACAATGGCAAGCACCTACACAAAGAGGTGGTGAGGATAGTTCACAGCCATTCAGAAAGCAGACCCAATGACTTTCCCCTTTGCATGCCAAGCAAGGCTCAAATGGCAGCACCTTTAGGCGGAAAACTGGCATTATTTTCGAAAAATTGGCATATTGTCACAAAAGACAAATGGATCCTGGACATTATAGACAGAGGCTAAAGATTCCACTTTCACACCCTTCCAAAAATGAGAGGCATGCCAAACCTGCCACACAATCAAAGGGCAGAGGCACAAAAACAAATTTCAGATCTCATAGACATGAAAGCTATTCAAGAGGTACCTGCACAAGAACAGGGTCAAGGTTTTTACTCCAGACTATTCCTGGTACCAAGGAAGGGAAAAGATTGGAGACCTATTTTGGACCTATCCATCCTAAACACATTTTTACTCGTGCCAAAATTCAAGATGCTCACATTACAGCAGCTTCTTCCCATGCTGGGCAAGGAGTCTTGGCTGGTAACATTGGACCTCAAGGAGGCATACCTGCATGTCCCAATCAGACAAGATTGCAGAAGATACCTCAGATTTCTTGCAGGTTCAACCCATTATCAATTCTCTGCATTGCCCTTTGGCTTATCTACTGCGCCCAGAGTGTTCACGAAATGCCTGGCATCAGTAATTGCCTACTGCAGACTTCAAGGGATACAAATATACCCATATTTGGACTACTGCCTGATCCAAGCGGACAGCAAGCACATACTTCTGAAACATCTGGCTTTTGTAATAATGTTGTTGAATTCTCTGGGATACACAGTCAACAAAAAGAAATCAAGGCTAATACCCTCTCAAACAATAATTTTCCTGGGTGCCAACTTGGACACAAACACCCAGATGGCCTACCTCACGCCAGAGAAACAGGGGCAACTAACTCAATACTTCAGAAAACTAGCAAATTTCACCAGGCTGACTGCAAGGAAAATCTTGCAGGCTCTGGGCTTCATGGCATCTTGCATCCTACTAATCCCATGTGCAAAGCTGCATATGAGGAAACTTCAATGGTACCTGAAAAACCTATGGTCTCAACACAGCCACAGTTTGGAAACAATAATACCACTGATTCCATGTCTTCAAAAGGAATTTCTGTGGTGGGCTCAAGCATGCCAAAGAAACACACGTCTCCCATTCTGCAAGCCTCAAGCAAATCAAGTCATCACAACAGACGCCTCGGACTACGCTTGGGGGGCGCACATGACAAATCGGTGCATTCAGGGCAAATGGTCCCAAAAAGAAAAGCACCTACACATCAATCAAAAGGAAATGCTAGCAGTAATAAATGCTATTATAGCTTTCAAAAACCTTCTGCATCCTGGTCAGCTATTGATAAGGACGGGCAACACCACAGTAATGTGGTACATAAACAAACAGGGAGGAACCCATTCATACCCCCTATGCAGGCTGGCCATGTCTCTTTGGAACATGGCTCTGGAATTACAAATCGAACTTCAAGCACAGTACTTGCCAGGCAAGGAAAACACGCTGGCAGACAACCTAAACAGAAATATGACAGATCCACACGAATGGAAGTTGCATCCTCAAGTTTTTACAGAGATAATTCAAGCATGGGGAAGGCCAGACATAGATCTCTTTGCCTCCCACAGAAATCACCAATTGGCAAAATTCTGCTCAAGGACCTTTCATCCACAGGCCTGGAGAGTGGACGCACTCTCAGTTGGACAACAATGACAGTTTATGCCTTTCCACCTCTTCCTCTGCTGCCCAAAGTTCTATCAAAAACCAGAACAGACAGACCAAAGATGATTCTCATTGCTCCAGACTGGCCAAGACAACACTGGTACCCACTCCTGAGGAGCCGGACGCATTCCCCACCATGGATCCTACCTCTAATGCCTCTTCTTCTGACTCAGCACAACTTCAAAACTCTTCACAGTCAGCTGAAAACACTCAATCTGGCCGCATGGAAGATTCCTTAACTTCACAACAGACCCTACTCTCCAAGGAGGTGCACGGTGTCATTTTGGAGGCCAGAAGGCCTTCTACTAGAAAAGCTTACTCCGCAAAATGGAAACGGTTTTGTGCCTGGAATGAGAAAAAGGGTCAGAATCCTGGAATACTGAATTTACCTCAAATATTACAGTACCTAGCTGAGATGCTAAGCAGTGGACTTTCATTCTCCTCCATCAAAATCCATGCCTCAGCCATTTCTGCAGAATACAACACTGATCCTCCTTTATTCTCTCACCACCTCTTAAGACAGTTCCTCAGAAGGGCTAAGAATATAAAACCCCCAAGGAAACAACCAGTGCCTGCTTGGGACCTCAATTTTATTCTAGAAAAACTGACCTTGCTTCCTTTTGAGCCAGCTGCCTCAACAGAACTGCAATATTTATCCTGGAAAACAGCCTTCCTTCTGGCTGTCACCTCAGCTCGCAGGGTATCGGAACTACAAGCCCTCATGGCTGTGCAGCCTCTCATCATTTTCCATCAGGACAGAGTTTCCTTATGAACCAATCCGTCCTTTATGCCAAAGGTAGTATCCAGGGTAGCTTTGAATCAGGCTATCCACTTACCTACCTTTTAGCCTAATCCTCAAAACAAAGGGGAGAGATTACTACATTCCTTGGACATCCACAGACAGCTGCGTTATTATTTGGACAGAACAAAGCCTTTCAGAAAATCAGAGCAACTCTTTGTGTCCTATGCTACAGGAGCTCAAGGGAAGCCAATTTCCAAACAGACAATCTCAAAATGGATAGCCCACTGCATACGTTTTTGTTACTCTTTTCATGGTAAAACTGTACCTGCAGGCATCAGATCTCACTCCACAAGGGCCACAGCTACCTCTGCAGCTTTCCTCAGGGGGGTTCCTACCAAAGATATTTTGGAAGCAGCCACTTGGAGTTCTGTACATACCTTCTCCAAGCACTATCGCCTACCATTATACTCCAAATCTAGAGCAGGCTTTGCCACTGCAGTCTTGCAGGGCATCCTGACTCCTCCTAGTTCCACCTAGTGCCTACCACCCCTTTTTTAGCTTTGGGATTCTACCCATCTGTTATGACTGCAGCTGTATGCATGATGAACATAGTACAGTTTTGTACCTACCATAAATGTAGATGTTTGAGTGCTAATACAGCTGCAGTCCAGGTTTCCCTCCCTCCTTCCCCTCTTGGGACAGGCCTAATGGCTAACACCTCCTCATACAACCTGATTGGGGTATTCATTTATGGTGTATTTGCTTGCAACTACTGTTTTTTGATTATATTGCATTGCATTACTACATAAATTTATGTATTGCTTTCCTTCTGGGGGCACCTGACATCTGGGGCAAGAAAAACTGAAGAAAATGCACTGACGTCAGGGAGGAGGCGACGACAACCGACGCCGGACCTAGACTTTGGAATTCGGCCGACCGAGGACCCGCCTGACGACAGGAAAAAACCATCTGTTATGACTGCAGCTGTATTAGCACTCGAACATCTACATTTATGGTAGGTACAAAACTGTACTTTTTGCAATGCCTCATTACCAATCCTTAATCTGCGATTCTTCCTCCACCCTTTTCTTTTCTTCCTGGGCTTTGAGAATCAACCCATATATTAGGACTGCAACAGTGAAACATGAAGAACATACTACAGTTGTGTACACTTACCATAAATGTAGATGTTCGAGTGTATTCGCTGTTGTAGTCCTGGTTTCCCATCCTCCATTCCCCCGTTTTTCCTAAGGCACAGACTACTTATGTTTTTGGATGACTTTTTTTCCCAGGGTGTTTCCTTCCTGGTTTGGCCTTCTTCTGGGGGTTCCTGACAGTTAAGGCAAGAAAAACTGAGGAAATGGTGTTGGCGGCCTCCTTTTATGCCTGACGTTCAGATATCCGTTTAGCAGCCGACGTCATATACCAAGGACTCTGGTATATGGGCCGACTTGAGGGCTACCGGGAGCCAGATAACCCATATGTTAGGACTGCAACAGAGAATACATTCAAACATCTACATTTATGGTAAGTGTACACAGCTGTACTTTTTCTGCACTTTCCTTTGGCTTGTCCACTTTTCGCAGAGTATTCACAAGATGCCTGGCTCCAGCCATTGCTTATTGCAGACAGAGAAATATTCAAATTTACCTGTACTTTGACGACTGCCTGATTCAGGCAGACAGTCAGGAAATGCTGTTGCCGCACCTGACATTTGTAAAAAAAACCTTTTAACCTCCCTGTGGTACACCATCAATGAAAATAAGTTAAAACTAGTCCCCAGTCAAAAGATTGTGTTCCTGGGCGCAAGCTTGGATACCGCATCCCAGATGGCATTCCTCACTCCAGAAAAACAAGCCTATCTGACAGACTATTTTACTCAAATGGCCACCAGAACCCAGCTGTCCACAAGGAAAATTCTGCAGGCCCTAGGGTTCATGGCCTCATGCATCCTACTAATTCCATATGCCAGATTGCATATGAGGAAACGTCAGTGGTACTTAAAAAGTCTTTGGTGCCAACACTCTCAGGACCTAGGACCTGGAAACAAGTCATTCCTATAATTCCTTGTCTAAGGACAGTTTTGTTGGTGGGCAGCAGCATGCAACCACAGGGGCTGCCCCGACCCTAACCACAGATGCATCAGACTATGCCTGAGGGGGCACACATGGACAGCAAGTGCATTCAGGGCCACTGGAGCCCAAGTCAAATTCATCTGCACATCAACTAAAACAATATGCTAGCTGTGCAGCATGCTCTGACAGCTTTCAGATCCCTACTCTCACCAGAACACCTGTTAATAAAAGCAGACACCACCACAGTTATTTGGTATATCAAACAAGCTGGGGGCAACCCACTCTGCAGGCTGGCCATGGCCCTGGGAACGCAGCCTTGGACATGCAGGTCTATCTGCAAGCTCAATTCCTGCCAGGCAAACAAAACTCACTGGCAGAAGATTTAAGCAGAAATCTCTTAGACCCACACGAGTGGCAACTACAGCCCAGCACCTTCAACCTTCTGATTCAGAAATGGGGACCCCAGAGGTGGATCTCTCTGCCTCCCCCTGCAATCACCAGCTCTGCAAATTCTGCACCAGGACACCTCACAACATGGCCTGGAAATTGGATGCCCTGTCCTTCCAGTGGGTAAATCTCTCTAGCTATGCCCCCCCACTCCTTTCCTCGAGTGTTACTCAAGAAAAGATAGGACAGACCAAAGACCATTCTGATTGCCCCAGACTGGCCACTCCAGCACTGGTACCCACTCCTGCGCAGCCTGTCACCGATGCCATCCTGGCACCTACACCAGAACCCAACCCTGCTCTCTCTGCAGGGGGGGGCAGATCTTGCATCCACAACTGCAAACCTTAAATCTTGCAGCCTGGCTTATTCCTTGAACTCTTCCCCCAGTAACCAGCCTAAGCAAGCAGGTGCTGGACATCATTCTTGAAACCAGAAGACCCAGTACAAGGAAATCCTGTGCTGATAAGTGGAAAAGGTACTGCTCCTGAATTCAATCTAAATGAGAGGACACAACTCTGCCCTCCCTGCCTCTAATCCTGGATTACTTAGCAGGTCTACTCCACAGAGGCCTATCCTCCTCCATTAAGATCCATGCCTCTGCCATTTTGGCTCATTAAAACACTGAGCCACCTCTCTTCTCTCACCCTCTTATCAAACAGTTCCTGAGAAGGGCAAACAACTTAAGGCCACCTAGGAGAGCACCCACCCCTGCTTGGGACCTTAACTTTATACTAGAAAAGTTCACGCTACCCCCCTTTGAGCCTGCAGTGTCAGCAAAGTTAAAATTCCTCTCTTGGAAAACAGCTGTGCTTCTGGCCATCACTTCAGCTAGAAGAGTGTCTGAGCTACAAGCACTTATGGCTGTGAAACCCTTCATTATTTTCCATGCTGACAGGGTTTCCCTCAGGACTAACCCTTCCTTTATGCCTAAAGTGGTGTCCAGTGTGGCTCTCAATCAATCTATCCATTTGCCAACTTTCTTCCTAATCCTCAAAATAAATGGGAAAGGATCCTGCACTCCTTGGATGTGCACAGAGGTCAGATTCTACCTTGATATAACTAAGACCTTTAGGAAATCTGACCAGTTTCTATCCAGCTTTGCACCAGGGGCAGAGGCCAAGGCTATTTCAAAACAAACTATTTCCAAATGGATAGCACACTGCATCCATTTCTGCTACAAGCACCATGGAAAACCAACCCCTCAGGGGGTCGGAACACACTCCACTAGGGCAACTTCCACCTCTACAGCATTCCTCAGGGGAGTCCCTACCAGGAACATCTTGGAAGCTGCTACCTGAAGTTCTGCACACACCTTCACCAAACATTACCACTTGCCTATCTTTTCCAAATCCAGGGTGGGTTTCGCAGCAGCCGTCCTGCAAGGCATACTAGCCAGCCCCAACTCTTCATGATTGCCTCCACCCTTCTTCAGCTTTGGGAATCTTCCCAAGTGTGATGACTGCAACAGTGAAACACGAAGAACATAGTACAGTTGTGTACACTTACCATAAATGTAGATGTTTGAGTGTATTCACTGTTGCAGTCCTGGTTTCCCCTCCCTCCCAGCCCCCTTGTGTCTCTCTCCTCTCTATTACTTACCCCCTTCAGGGGTATTGGTATTGGTATTTACTTTTTACTGGTGGTGCTTTACCCACCATAACTTAGCTCCCTATTTGAGGGGCTCCTGACCATCGGCTGCCTGTTTTTATACCCCTGACAACCTGACATCAGTTCTGGAGTGACAGTAACCGATGCAGAAATACTAAGTATCTGATATTCGGGCTGACTGAGGGCTACCTGCAGGCAGATAACCCAAGTGTGATGACTGTAACAGTGAATACACTCTAACATTTACATTTATGGTAGGTGTACACAACTGTACTTTTTTCTAACTGCGGAGAGAGTTCGAAACTTATGACTCCATGTGTCCGTGATCTTTCGGTCTTAACTTCCTTCATCCGAGGTGGTATTACGAGCCCTAGGTTCCATGGCAGCCACCATTGCTGCTCTTCCCTATACTTGACTGCATATGCAGGTATTACAGTGGAGACTAGCAGTCCAATGGTCATTATGAGATCTGCCGTTGTTGCATCCTATTCATATAAGCAATGCTTGCAAGAAGTCCCTCCTCTGCTGGATACACTCCTCAGAACTTATTGAGGGGCGAACATTTTTTGCAGCCCCTCCTCAAGCCACAGAGACCATGGACACCTCCCAACTAGGTTGGGGGGGACATTGCTCGGGCAGGACAGTCCAAGATGTGGTTCCTGAACGAGACCAAGTTGCATATCAGTGTTCTAGTGATAAGGGCGGTCTTGTTAGCATTGCAGGCCCTTTATGCCTTTTTTCCTCTGGGAACCATTGCAATTCAGACAGACCTATCAGTGGTCTGGTACATCAACAAGCAGGGAGGAACCAGATCTTACCCCTTTGTCACGAGGCCATGCGAGTGTGGGAATGGACAATCTCCACCAGCCGGTTTCTGGTTGCAACGCACGTTCTAGGTCGATCCAACATTCTGGCAGACAAACTGAGCAGCACTATCCTAATGCATTACTAGTAGTCTCTGAATCCTTCTGTAGAGGAGCAGATCTTCAAGTGGGGTCGGCCTTGCTGCGATCTCTTCGCTTCTCCTTCCAACGCGAAGTGCAGTGAGTTCTTTGCTCTGATCCCCCCACAGGGGGAATCCCCCAGGGTTGCTCTGGTCCATGCTTGGCCTCCCAGTCTTTTTTATGCTTATCCTCCACTACCTGTCATACCAAAATTCCTCCAGAAGGCTCGCAGGTTGGGGAGCAAAGTAATCCTCATTGCCCCAGTCTGGCCTCACCAAGTGTAGTTTCCCTTCCTTTGGTCTCATCCGATAGTTCATGGATCTTGGATCCAGTACTGGATCTCATCTCACACCCTTTGAGGGTACCTCATCCAGTCCTGGTCAGTCTTGAAGCTTACAGCTTGGCTGCTCCAGTTCCATTGATTGCTAGGACTCCCGGTCTGTCTTCTCTGGTCTGTCTTCTCTGGTCAACACTATTCTGGTGGCAGCTCATAAATCGTCCACCAAAAAACTGTACCATAGCAAATGGAAGTGTTTTTCCATCTGGGCTTCTCAAAGGGATCTGGACCCTTTCACAGCTCCTGTCCCAGTGGTCCTTGAGTTTTTGGCATACATTTTCCACCAGGGTGCTAGCTCATCTACAGTACAAGTTCAATTGACTGCCATTTCCAACTTCCATATAGGTGAGAACATGGCTTTGTTAGCTTCCTCCAAACTTTGTAAAACCTTTATTAAAGGTACCTTTCTCTTAAGGCCCCTGGTTAAGGATCCTTCTCCTCCTTGGGTCTTATCTTAGTTTTACAAGCTTTGGTTGCTCCACCCTTTGAACTGGCTGCTTCCATGAATCTAACTTTTTTGTCGTGGAAGACTGCCTTCCAAGTGGCCATCACCTCGGCTAAGAGGGTGTCAGAACTCCAGGCATTATTTGTCAAACCTCCATATATGATTTTCCATAAGGACTGGGTTTCACTTCATACTAATCCTCCTTTTCTTCCTAAAGTGGCCTCTGAAACAACAATTTACCTGTTTTCTTTCCAAATTTTCAGAACAGGGGTGAATATAAATTGCATTTATTAGACGTACATAGCTACGTTTCTGCTTACATAAGACTAAGGCCTTTTACAGGTCTGACCAGATGTTCATCGTGTTACCCTGCTGTAGTCATCACACTTGGGTTATCCTGCCGTCAGGCGGTCCCACAGTCGGCCAGAATTCCAAAGTCTTGGTCCGGCGTCGGTTGCTGTCGCTTCTTCCCTGACGTCAGAGCGCCAGTGGTATATTAGAGGCATCCAACACCATTTTCTCCAGTCTTTCTTGCTGCACGGTGCCCGAAGCAGAAGCAGTTCGCAAGTGCCGGTCGGCCGACACCTGAGATTTTCAAATAGAGTTTCAGTCCGAAGTCTTCAAAGGTAAGTACCCCGTTGGGGAACCTTTTCTTGCCTCAGTCCGATGTCAGAAAAAGTTAACAATTGCATTTCTTGTGGGAAGCAAATACCTCATAAGGACTTTCATTCTTTTTGTATACCTTGCCTAGGCCCAGGCCACGACGTCACTGGTTGTCGATTTTGTGCTAGGTTCAATAAGCGAACTATAAAGTGTCGCTTTGATTTCACACGACACTACTTCGGTAGAAAATTTAATTACACTATGCCGTCGGAGCAAACGACTACCGGCGTGCATAAAAAATGCAAGGATAGGGACAGGCAGCCTAGATCCAAGCCGGACTCCGAGGCCTCAGCTGGCCCGGTCGCCGGTTCTCCGGTTTTCAGTGAGGTGCCTACGCAGCCCCTGGCTACCGCTGAATTGGATCCCCAGGCCACATTGGATCCCCCAGCAGAGATTTCTAGGCCGACGCAGCCTTTTTCCTTAGGCCCAACCGACGACATCGCAGTAGGGGAAGCCGGTGCTGCAGAAACACCTTCGGTTTCTGAAGGTGTCTTCAGACCGACTACCCTCACCATTAAATCTTATGCTAAGCTTAAGACTCCTCTAAAACCAAAAAAGTCTACACTTCAGTCTCCAGGTCAAGGCCCTATGCCTAAGAAACAGATGCTTAAAATGGCTGAATGTTTGATTTCTTTGATCGGGGGTTCCAAACCCCCCCCCGACAAAAGGCCTAGACAAGAGGAGGATTATGCCTCCTCTGATCAGGTGTCTGTTTGCTCAGGCTCCTCTGAGGAACAGGATTACTCCTTTCCCCCTTATGAAGATTCTGATGCTGAAGACTCAATTCCCTCAGCTTCTCCCCCTGAAGACTACTCCTTTGGGGAAACCTTACACACCATGAGGGAGCATTTCCACTGGGAAGGTCAGAACTACTCTGACTCAAAGAAAAGGCTCCGGGAGTTTCTTTTACTTCCCCAGCATAGACCTCTTGCTATACCCCCTGTTTTGGACATAGTAGATGATGTTTTCTTAGAATCTAGTTTAAATCCAGATTCTCTGCCTCCTGCTCTAGCCAAACCAGATAGATACTGTAGAGTGCCTGACTCTCGCAAATTCCTTTACAAAAGCCCTGCTGCTGATCCAGAGACAATCTCCCAGGGTCCCAAAGGGGCTAAGGCTTCTATGGCTAAAAATCCTGTACCTTCGGAAAGGGACTCCAGAGCACTAGACAGGTGGGGGAAGAAGGTTTACACCTCTACTACTCTAGCTTTGAGAGCACTAAATTGTCAATTTCACATGCTTAAATACCAGCAATTCCTTTTGTCTCAAATAAAACAAAAGATGGGCACACTCCCTCAACAGTCTGAACTCAAGGAAATGCAAGATCTGTTACATGCAGCTGAACAGGTGGGCAAACATACTTTACAATGTGGATTTGATGCCTTGGAAGCTTCCTCCAGAGCAGCTGTTACAGGGTCTGTTATATGTAGGCATGCTTGGTTAAAGGAGCAATCTCTGCCTGATCATGTTAAAGCAAAGTTACTGGATGCGCCCCTACAGCAGGATGTTTTATTTGGGGTGAAAGCAGAGGAGGTTTTAAAGAAAATGGAGGATGAGGCAAAATCTATGCAGGCGGTCAAAGATTTCTTACAGGTACAGCCCCCACGCTTCAGCAGAAATTGGCCAACAAAAAATTGGTCCTTTCCAGCTTCTGACAGGCCACAGAGGGGTAAATACAGGCACCCAAGGGGCAGAGGACAAGCACAAATCCCTTACAAACCTCACCAATGGGGCACTTCAACACAGAAGGGAGGAGAAGACAGGTCCCAAGCCACTAGAAGGCAAACACAATGACTTAAACATCAAACTGCCAAGCAAAACCCTCTTGGCAGCTCCCTTGGGAGGAAAATTAACACTTTTTGCAGACAACTGGCACATCGTCACAAAGGACAAATGGGTCCTAGACATTATCTCACACGGATACAGATTCCATTTCCACACCTTGCCAAGGATAAAAGGAATGCCAAACCTGCCACAAAATCAATGGGCAGAGGCACAAAAACAAATTACAGCTCTCATGGACATGAACGCCATCCAACTGGTACCTACACAGGAGCAAGGCCAAGGATTTTACTCGAGGCTCTTTCTAGTCCCCAGAAAGGACAATGCTTGGAGACCCATTCTGGACCTTTCAATTTTAAACACTTTCTTGCAAGTACCCAAATTCAAGATGCTAACACTACAGCAGCTTCTTCCCATGTTGGGCAAGAAAGCTTGGCTAGTAACGTTGGACCTCAAGGAGGCATACCTGCATGTCCCTATCAGACAAAATTGCAGAAGATACCTCTGTTTCATTGTAGGTTCAACCCATTACCAATTCTCTGCACTGCCCTTTGGCTTATCTACTGTGCCCAGGGTCTTCACAAAATGCCTGGCACCAGTAATTGCATACTGCAGACAGAGGGGAATTCAAATATACCCATACCTGGACGACTGTCTCATACAAGCAGAAAGCAAGGACATTCTCTTACAACACCTGGCTTTTGTAAGACATCTTCTAAGTTGCCTAAGGTACACAGTAAACAAACAGAAATCTAAACTAGTGCCCTCACAAACTATGACATTGCTGGGTGCCAGCTTGAATACAACAGCCCAGATGGCTTATCTGACGCCAGACAAACAACTACAATTAACTCAATACTTCAGGACAATGGCAACAAAGACCCAACTCCCTGCAAGAAAAATTATGCAGGCCTTGGGCTTCATGGCATCTTGCATACTACTAATACCATTTGCAAAACTGCATACGAGGAAATTACAATGGTACCTAAAAAGCATATGGACTCAACACAGTCACAGCTTGGAAACAATGATGATTCTCATTCCCTGCCTTCAACAGGAGTTTCTATGGTGGTCACAGGCTTGTCACCTCAACAAGGGTCAACATTTCACCCTACCCCCAGCCAGGCAAACTATCACAACAAATGCATCGGACTATGCCTGGGGGGCACACATGGCAGGACGGTGCGTTCAAGGCTTATGGACAGCAGATCAAAGGAATCTGCACATCAATCAAAAAGAAATGCTAGCTGTACAAAATGCTCTGACAGCCTTCAAGGACCTCTTGCATCCAGGACAGCTTATCATAAGGACAGACAACACCACAGTAATGTGGTACATAAATAAGGGGGCACACACTCCTACCCTCTATGCAGGCAAGCAATGACCTTGTGGAACACAGCACTGGCTTACCAAGTTCAATTACAAGCTCAATTCCTGCCAGGAAAAAAGAACATATTGGCAGACGATCTAAGCAGAAACATCATAGATCCCCATGAATGGAAACTGGATCCACAAGTATTCGCAATGATAACTCAAAAGTGGGGGCTCCCAGACATAGACCTGTTTGCCAGCCCTCAAAACTATAAGCTAACAAAGTTTTGCACAAGGACTTTTCACCAACAAGCTTGGAAAGTGGATGCACTCTCATTCAGTTGGAAAATGCTAACAGTGTATGCCTTTCCTCCACTACCCCTTCTCACAAAGGTGCTACTGAACGTCAGGATGGAGAGACCCAAATGATACTCATTGCCCCAGACTGGCCACACCAGCACTGGTACCCACTATTAAGGAATATGGCCTATGGCCCACCATGGATTCTACCACAAATTACCCACCTGCTCACACAGCAAGACAATCAGATTCTACACAGCCAGCTCAAAATCTTAAACTTGGCTGCATGGCAAATCACCTAGGTAACCAGCCAGCCCCTTTCACAAGCTGTTATGGAAGTTATTCTGGAGGCCAGGAGGCCCAGCACCAGGAAAGCCTACTCAGATAAATGGAAAAGGTTTTGCTCCTGGAACCAAGCTAAAGGCCAAAATACCCTTCAGCCTGACATACCTCAGATTCTGCAATATCTAACTGAGATGTCACACAAAGGGCTTTCTTTTTCATCTATTAAAATCCACGCCTCAGCTATTTCTGCTCACAACACGGATCCTCCCTTATTTTCACATCCACTCTTAAGGCAGTTTCTCAGAGGGGCCAAGAACATTAGGCCTCCCAGGAGAGCACCAACACCTACTTGGGACCTCAATTTTGTTCTGGAAAAACTCGCGCTACCTCCTTTTGAACCAGCTTTCTCAGCTGACCTAAAGTTTATATCATGGAAGACTGCCCTGCTTCTAGCAATCACTTCAGCTAGAAGAGTTTCAGAGCTTCAGGCACTAATGGCAGTAGAGCCTTTCCCCATTTTTATCAAGACAGGGTTTCTCTACGAACTAACCCCTCCTTTATGCCTAAGGTGGTATCCAGTGTGGCCCTAAATCAAACCATCCATTTACCCACCTTCTTTCCAAATCCACAGAACAAAGGAGAAAGACTCCTGCATTCCTTGGACATTCACAGACAGCTACGTTACTACTTGGATAAAACTAAGGTTTTCAGAAAATCTGACCAGCTTCTTGTATCCTATGCTACTGCATCACAAGGAAAGGCGATCTCAAAACAAACCATTTCCAAATGGATAGGACATTGCATACGTTTTTGCTACACCCACCATGGAAAACCAGTTCCTGCTAGCATAAGGCCCCACTCTACCAGGGCAGCAGCTACATCTACAGCCTTCGTCAGGGGGGTACCAACCAAGGACATTCTGGAAGCTGCAACTTGGAGTTCAGTACACACCTTCACCAAACATTATCACTTGCCACTTTACTCTAAGACCAGGGCGGGCTTCGCCACTGCAGGTTTGCAGGGCCTTCTAGCCCCCTCTAACCCAGTTTGACTCCTCCGCCCAGCCTTAGCTTTGGGATTCTACCCAAGTGTGATGACTGCAGCAGGGTAACATGATGAACATAGTACAGTTTTGTACCTACCATAAATGTAGATGTTCGAATGTATACCCTGCTGCAGTCCAGGTTGCCCTCCTTCCATCCCCTCTAAAACTAGCTGAACTTATGTCTATTCTATACAACCTCTGTGGTGTATTTGCTTGTGCCTAAGGGTTTTGTTTTGCTTTTTTCAAGATAGCTATATATATACATATATTTTTGCCTACCTATTAGGGGCACCTGACATCTGGGGCAAGAAAAACTGAAGAAAATGGCGTTGGATGCCTCTAATATACACCTGGTGCTCTGACGTCAGGGAAGAAGCGACAGCAACCGACACCGGACCAAGACTTTGGAATTCTGGCCGACTGCAGGGACCACCTGACGGCAGGATAACCCAAGTGTGATGACTGCAGCAGGGTATACACTTGAACATCTACATTTATGGTAGGTACAAAACTGTACTTTTTGTGTATTTTGCTACTCGCTTTCTAGGCAAACCAATTTCTAAGGTAACCATTGCCAGATGGATTTCCCTTTGCATCCTTCAAGTTTGCAAAGACAGAGACATGTCAGTTCCAGGTAGGATAAATGCCTATTCTACCAGGTCCATGGTTACGTCAGCGGCTTTTTGGTCTAAAGTGTTTTTGGATGCTATTTGTTTGGCAGCTACTTGGTCCTCATCTCGCACCTTTTTTTCTCATTCTAAATTAGACATGTTATCTAGGGGGAGAGCATCCTTTGCTCCACGGTGCTCCGAAATATCCTTACATGAGGGCCACCCAAGAGTTTGGTGGCTGGGGACTCTGTCCCACAGGTTGACTATCAAATGAAGTCAACTACTTCAGATAAAGAAGTTACATACTCACCATAATGTTCCATCTGAGTAGTTGGACTTCATTGGTCATCAACCGTCCCTCCCTCCTTCCCCCTAACCTTCTCATTATGTTCTTACCTTTGTAAGCAGGAGAGAGCGCCTATGCGGCTCTCCTGTTTTTCTTTTTTGGTAAGGTATATCGGATCAGATTTGTGTGTATGGTGTAGGAAACTCGATCTGAGGGAGGGAAGGAGATGGAGGGGTGTTATGGGTAAGGGGAGGAGCTTGGATCAGATACTGGTGAAGGTATTTATTTTATTTCCAGTTTGATTACCAGGGAGGTCCACTGGGCCCAGAGAGCCCGTTTTCAGTGGAGGCCCAGGGAGAAAAGCCCCACGAAACAGATTACAATAAAGATAGCAGTCCAATAAAAAAGGTACAACTACAAATACATATCGGATAATACATTGTGAGCAATATTACCCATAGTGGAAAAATGTCATGCAGATACATTTTAACAAATTCACACAGTTAGTCAGTCAAAAGCTATTTACAGTGTGTGAGAGATCGTGTTTGAATTAGCTGTAGAAGGTCATAGCCAGATATAAGGTGCTTGGGAACTTGGGAGGATACCCCCCCAGGGGCTTTTTGCCGATCTGGATCCGATTCCCACAGGTTGATGACAAATGAAGTCCAACTACTCAGATGGAACGTTATGGTGAGTACATAACTTCTTTTAATATACTTCCAGAAAAAATTGTGCCAATTTTACGCTAGAAACCAAAGCTATAGCTAAGGTGGGTATTGGGGGGGGGGGGGCTGCTGCGCCAGATGTAAATTGTTAGGTGGCACAATCAGCATTGTGGAAGACATGTCAAGTATTCCTTGCAAGTCAGTGACACCATTTTGTTTTTGGGGCAGTTGGTCATGACAGCAGTATCTATAGTCATCATTTAAACAGCTGTGTTTGAGATTGTATCCATTTAAATTATCTGCCTTGCTGTGTAGAACACTACTGCTTCTGAAAAATGTGTCTGACAGATAAAAAGCTATTATGAAAAACAATAATGAATGTTTGCCCAGATTACTTTTTTCCCTTATCTTTGCAACTCTGAAGGGAGGATGCCAAATGGAGTGCTGCCCAATGTGCTGGCTAATTTAACTGTAACTCTGCCAGAAACAGTCCCCTCCTCCCTCCAAGGTTATGAAATTTAAGTAAATGGCTGTTAATGACTATCCATAAAGGACTGCCTACATGTAGACCCATCAGCTTAAAAGCCATAAGATGTATTCATTTATATCTGATTTTGTAAGATCCAGTATAAAAATATTAATGCAGTGTTTTTGCTTTATTCATTCAATTATTTATTGGACTTTTTTGGGAAGGTCATTGAAGCTGTAGTTAGCAGCCATAGTGTTCCTGGATCTAGACAAGACTTTTGACAGTATTTCCCATGCTGCTATTCCAAAAAAGCTAAAGTCACTAAAAGTAGATCCTTATGTTGTAAGACAGATAGCAAACTGGCTGATAGCTAGAACCCATGTAGTTAAAGTAGCAAGTGCCACCTCAAAAGGCAAAACCATGTTTAGGGGCATTGCAAGTTGGGTGTTGTCATTCACTTAGCAGCTGATACCGGCAAGGTCTAAACCATACAAATCTGCGATGTATTAGGAAAAGTTTGTTTGTTTCTTTCGGCTTTTCCCGGTTAGGGGTCGCCACAGCGGAATTCCGGTCCGCTAATGATTGGCAGTAGAGTTTCACGTGCTGGCTTGCCGGGCCTAACGCACAACCTTCAATGAAGGAACGCCCATTCACGCATGTCGCCACACAGAAGACGCTCTAACTGAGAATAGAACGGGCAACGTCCAACTGTGAGGCAACAATGCTACCGCAGCACCACCACCACAGTATGATGTATTAGGAAAAGTACTTGTATTAAATGCAAAGAAGTTAGCATTGTCACCTGCAGTAGAAAGAACATGACAGCAGCTTTCATCATAGACAGTACTCCCCTCTCGAATTAATTGATCACCAGAGATCTTGACAACCTTGTAGACAACTCACTGATGTTCTTTGTGTTTCACTGTTGCAATCATCACACTTGGGTTATCTGCCTGCAGGTAGCCCTCAGTCGGCCCGAATACCAGAGTCTTAGGATTTCTGCATCAGATGCTGTTGCTTCTTCCATGACGTCAGGTCATCGGGTATAAAACAGGCAGCCGACGCCATTACATCAGTCTGTCTTGCTGAGGAGGAGCCTGAAGCAGCAGCAGTTCACAAGTGCCGGTCGGCCGCTACCTGAAATTTTTGTTTTCGAATTTGTAGTCCTGAAGTCTTCTAAAGCTAAGTACCCCGTTGGGGATCCTTTTCTCTTGCTCTAACCAATGTCAGAAAAAATTAACGGTAGTCTTGCCTGTGGGAAAGCCAAATACCTCACAGAGATTTTCATTCTTCCTGCGTCACCTGATTTAGGCCCAGACCATGACATCCCTCGTTATCGGTTTTGTGCCTTGTTTAACGCCAGAACCATTCGTCGCCGGGCTGTCATTGTCACTAAATTCTTTCGCTCTCATTCTCTGTATTACGAAATGACTTCGATAAGCCAGCTGACTTCCGATCTTCTGAAAAAAACGTAAAGATAAAGACAAGAGACAGGCCGCATAGGTCCAAAACTGCCAACAACGCTTCCGTTAAGCTAGTCGCCAGTCTGGTGGTACTCATTGAGGTGCCTTTGCAGCCCCTGATGCCCACTTTTACAGATTCTCAGGCCATGCCGCAAGATGCTTCTTCGACTATGGAACCTGTGGATGTCTCAACCTTGGATGGGTCCGGAGCCGCTGTTCAGGCACTAGCTTCTGAGGGTGTATTCCGACCTACCGATGTTTGAATTAAACCAATTACTTCATTTTTAGCTAAAACTGCCGTGTCTTTGAAGCCCAGAGTACGCACTATGCCTAGAAAACAGATGACCAAAGCGTATGCTCAAGCTCCCATGCCACAAAAGCAAATGCTTAGAATGGCTGAAGACCTTGTTACCCTAATTAGGGGAAGCCAGCCTTCCCCTGCTAAGAGACCATCTCGTTTCATTCTGATTCTACAGACCAGGAGCCCGATGACTCTGACCCTTCTGATTATCAGGACATGCCCTTATCAATTTATGAGGATTCAGATGCAGAGGAATCTTATTTCCTCTGCCTCCCCTCCAGGGCATTTTTCTTTTGGTGAAACCTTGCATACTTTAAGAGAGCATTTCCACTGGGAATGCCAGGACTACCCTCAGTCCAAAAAGAGACTCAGAATTTTTTAGAGTTGCTTCAGCACAGGCCTCTAGCTGTACCCCCCTGTCCTGGATGTTGTAGATGATGTTTTTATAAATCCAGTCTTACTCCAGATACTTTACCCCCGGCCCCTAGAAAACCTGACTGGTACTACAGAGTACCTGATTCCCACAAATTTCTCTTCAAGAATCCTACTGGGGATCCGAAGACAATTTCCCAGGGACCTAAAGGTATTAAGGCTACTACAGCCAAAAATCCTACCCCTTCAGACAGGGATTCCAGAGGTTTAGACAGATGGGGTAAGAAGGTATATACCTCTGCAACCCTTGCTATCAGGGCATTGAATTGCCAGTTTCACATGCTGAAGTACCAGCAGCATGTTATGGAACTAATTAAACAAAAAATGGTGTTACTTCCAGATTGTGCAGAAAATAAAGATTTGCAAGAGCTAATGCATTCTGCAAACCAAGTTAGTAAGCATACTTTGCAGTGTGGCATTGATGCCCTAGAAGCATCTTGCAGGGCTGCAGTCACTGGTCTGTACTGAGAAGGCATGCTTGGCTGAAGAGATAGACCTTGCCAGATCATGTCAAATCCAAATTACTAAACGCTCCTTTAAATAAGGACTGTTTATTTGGCACCAAAGCAGAAGAGGTTCTTAAAAAGATGGAAGAAAAAGCTAAATGTATGCAAACTGTTAGAATTCTTAAGTGCAACCACCTAGATTCAGTAAGCATTGGCCTTCAAAAACTGGTCCTTTCCAACCCCTTCCAGGCCTTCTCAGACAAAACCCAGGGGAAGCAGGCCACCCAAACTACAATCTCAGGGTATGCAGAGATCTAAACAATGGAGTGCCTCCACCTCAAAAACAGGGAGTGGTAAGCTGCCCCCTTTTGGAAAAAGTTCACAATGACTTTTCAGTTATCCTTCCTAGCCCTGCCCAATTACTTGTGCCCCAGGAGGAAAACTTGTCCTTCATGCAAAAAACTGGATGTCTATTACTCAGGACATATGGGTGCTAAACATCGTGTATCCTAGGGGTACAGATTCTACTTCCATATGCTGCCAACTCCAAGCGGGTTCCCAGACCTTCCTCCAAACCAGTGGGCAGAGGCTCAAAAGCAAGTACTTTCCCTACTCAATATCAGAGCGATTCAACCTGTTCCAGTAGAACAAATGGGGCAAGGTTTCTACTCCAGACTTTTCCTAGTGCCCAGAAAAGAGGGCTTTTGGCACCCAATCCTGAATCTATCAACACCTTTCTGGTGGTCCCAAAATTCAAGATGCTTACCCTGCAACAGCGTCTCCGTATGCTAGCAAAGGATGCTTGGTTTAGTCACTCTAGACTTAAAAGAAGCTTATCTGCACACCCCCATAAGGGAGTCCTGCAGAAAATATCTACACTTCAGGGCAGGCTGTATGCACTAACAGTTCTATGCACTTCCCTTTGGCTTATCTACTGCACCCAAAGTATCACATATGGAATATGAAATTCCACCAAATGACAATGCTCAGATCTGCTCTGAGCTATAACAGAATGGCATTAAATATACTGATCCCAAGGATATTGCCAATATCCTGACAGATCGATTTAGTGCCAACTTCACCACCCCTCACCTCCTAAAGGGCTCATCTCAATACCAAACGATTGCCAAATTCCGGTGATCATGGCCACACAGGTAGAAACAGCACTCTCCAAAGCTTAAGAATACAGCATCCATGGGACCAGATGACATCCCAGACTGTGTACTACATGAACTACAAAATGAGCTGGCACCTCACCTAAGTATCATGTTTAATCATAGCCTCACCTCAGGCCTCATGCCCACTGAGTGGCGCACAGCTGCAGTTATCCCACTCCACAAGGGGGCATCCACCTTGGATCCTTGGAACTACCGTCCCATCAATCTGACGAGCCTGATCTGCAAGGGCATGGAACTTATAAACAAAGACATTGGCAACCTTCAAACACTGGACCCCACCCAGTTTGGGTTCGTGAAGGGATGATCTTGTCTCCTGAACCTGATTGACTTCTTGGACTCAGTCTCCAGAGCTGTGGACGAGGGTAAGGCGATCCACACAGTCTATCTGGACCTTGCCAAGGCCTTCGACACCATCCCCACTCTGGAATCATAGATAAACTTACTAAGCTGGGCATAAATCCCTACATCACTCGATGGGTTGCCAACTTACTTACTGACAGAACTCAGACTGTAAAAGTAGCAGACTCCAAATCCAGCTCCAGACAAGTAACAAGTGGAGTACGTCAGGGTTCAGTCTTGGGACTGCTCTTGTTCATCATCTACTTCTCTGAAGTACAAGCCAACACTAAGGGACTCTGGCTAACAAAGTTCACGGATGACTGCAAACTCGGAGACATTATTGAATCCCCAAATGTTGTGGATATTCTACAAAAGGGCCTTACAGAAACAGATGCTTGGTGCCTGAGCCATGGGCTCAAGTTTAATGCCAAGAAATGTATAGTTATCCCCTTTGGGAAAAACCATGTACCTATGAATTACCACATAGACAGCAGTACACTAAACAAAGTGTGATGAGAGACTTAGGGACACAGGTGGACAGAGGTCTCACCTTCGATAACCACATCACCACAACAGTCAGGAAATCCTATGTGGCACACCTCATCACTAAGGGCTTTTCATCCAGAAAAAAAGGAGATCATTGTCCCACTGTACTCATCCCTCATTAGACCCATTATAGAGTACAACACCCTGTTTGGTATGTACCTCACAAGACCTCTGCAACAACTGGAAAGGCCGCAGAAATACCTCACTAAAAGAATCACAGGCCTAAAGCAGATGCCCTCTGCTGACAGTCTAAAAAAACCTCTAGCTATACTCTGTGGCATATCATCTACTCAGAGGTGATCTCTGCTTAATGTACAAGGCCATGTCAAACCCTCAGCTGTTGGACATGCTCCACTTAAAGAAATCCCAATCCCTCAGAGCCACACGCTCCAGGGATCTAAACCTTGTCATCACAATGAACAAAACATGCTGGAGGGATAGGTTCCTGACCCAGAGACTCCCTATACTCTGGAATAGACTGCCCATACATGCAAGCAGAGGACCTCCTTGGCCCTCTTCAAAAGGAACCTTGACGATTGGATGGGAGATAGGAAATTCACCCCGGGGATCACATCAGCCGCCCTGCTAGACAGGGGTTCAGGGAAGTAAATATTGTGGGAAGAAATATCCGGGGAATTGTTATGGCTAGGCTTGTATAGGCCCTAGGGCCAATAGCCTAGTACCAACCTATGAACCTATTCACAAAGTGCCTGGCTCCAGCCATTGCATACTGCAGGCAGAGAAATATCCAAATACTTGGACAACTGCATCTTTCAGGCGGACAGTCAAGAATTGCTACTTCAGCACCTGGAATTTGTAAAAAGCCTTCTCACTTCATTGGGGGTACACCATCAATGAAAAGAAATCACAGCTGGTGCCCAGTCAAAAAATTATATTCATGGGAGCAAACTTGGACACAACTTCCCAGGTGGCGTTTCTCACTTCAGAAAAACAGGTCTAGCTGACAAACTACTTCAAACAACTGGCCACCAGAACCCAGCTATCTGGAAGAAAAATAGTGCAAGCCCTAGGGTTCATGGCCTCATGTATTCTGCTAATTCCATATGAAAGACTGCATATGAGGAAACTTCAATGGAACTTAAAAAGTCTTTGGTGCCAACATTCTCAGGACCTGGAAACAGTCATTCCAATCATACCTTGTCTGAGGGTAGAGTTCCTTTGGTGGGCAGAAGCATGCAACCACAAGGGACTGCTTTTCACTCAACCCTTCATCGCCCAAACCCTGACAACAGACTCATCAGACTATGCATGGGGGGCTCACATGGCAGGCAAATGCATTCAGGGCCAGTGGAGTCCAGCCCAGATTCTCCTGCACATCAATCAAAAAGAGATACTAGCTGTGCAGAATGCTCTGACAGCCTTCAAATAACTAATCCTTCCAGGACAACTGCTTACAAAAACAGACAACACCACAGTTATGTGGTACATAAATAAGCAGGGGAGAACCCATTCTTACCCACTCTGCAGGTTAGCCATGGCCCTGTGGGGAACACAGCCTTGAGCAACCAAGTGCATCTACAAGCTCAATTCCTGCCAGGCAAACAAAATTCACTGGCAGACGACTTAAGCAGAAATCTCCTAGACCTACATGAGTGGAAATTAGAGCCCAACACCATCAACCTTCTGATCCAGAGGTTGGGACACCGGAGTTGGACCTATTTGCCCCCCCCCCCCGAGAACCACCAGTTGAGCAAATTCTGCACCAGGAACCCTCACAGCAGGGCCTGGAAGGTTGATATCGTATCCTTTCAATGGGAAAACCTCTCAGTGTATGCCTTTCCCCCTCTGTCCCTCCTCTCAAAAGTACTACTCAAGGTAAAACAGGACAGGCCAAGGGCAATTCTTATTGCCCCAAACTGGCCACGCCAGCAGGGTGTATGTTATATGTTCAAACGCTTAATTGTTTGAACCAGTAATGATCGACAGTGATCGAAAATTAAATGTTCGAACATATAAAAAATTTACAAAAAAAAAGAAAATGTAAAGGGTGTAAGCAGGGGGGGCAAGCCCCCTGCACCCCCCACGTGGGGGGCTGTGCCTCCTGCACTCCCCACTACTTAAAAATACCAGCTCTGAGATCGCACTTCAGTGTGCTACAGTGCGGAAATTTCAAAATTTCCCATTTCCTACACTGTAGCGCAATCTTGGAGTTGGTATATTTAAGTAGTGGGGGGTGCAGGGGGGCTTACACCCTTTAGTTTTTTTTTTAGTTTATTTTTTTTTAATTTTTTTAAAAATATTCGAACATTTAAATGTTCGATCACTAAAGGTCGATCTTTAATTATTCAAACATTTAATCGCTTGAATATTTAAGATAGACCCTGCCAGCATTGGTACCCACTCTTGTGCAGTCTGACAACAGTGCCACTCTGGCACCTTCACCAGACTCCTACCCTGCTGTCCCAGCAGGATGGACAGATTTTGCATCCACCATTGAAATCCCTAAACCTTGCAGCCTGGCGTATCCCTTGAATACACCACCAGCAACCCTCAGCAAACAGGTGCTGGACGCCATTCTTGAAGCCAGAAGGCCTAGTACTAGGAAATCCTATGCTGAAAAGTGGAAAAGATATTGTTCTTGGAATCAGTCTCTGGGGAAGGACACAGCAGTGCCCTCCTTACTGCTAATCCTGGATTACCTAGCAGAGCTACTCCACAGAGACCTGTCCTTCTCCTCCATTAAGATTCATGTCTCTGCCATCTCAGCTCATTATAATACTGAGCCACCTCTATTTTCTTACCCTCTCAACAAACAGTTCCTGGGAGGGGCTAACAACTTAAGGCCCCCTAGGAGAGCTTCCACCCCTGCCTGGGACCTTAACGTTGTACTGGAAAAGCTCACGCTTCCCCCTTTTGAACCTGCAGCTTAGAGTTAAAACTCCTCTCTCGGAAAACAGCCTTGCTTTTAGCCATAACTTCAGCAAGAAGAGTGTCTGAGTTACAGGCACTAATGGCTGTGGAACCCTTCATTATTTTCCATGCTGACAGGGTTTCCCTCAGGACTGACCCGTCCTTTATGCTTAAGATGGTGTCCAGTGTGGCTCTAAACCAATCCATCCATTTTCATCCTTCTTTCCTAACCCTCAGAATAAAGGGGAAAGGATCCTGAACTCCTTGGACGTGCACAGACAGCTCAGGTTCTACTTTGACAGGACTAAACATTTCAGGAAATCTGACCAGCTGCTAGTCAGCTTTGCTACAGGGGCAGAGCGTAAGGCCATTTCAAAGCAAACTATTTCCAAATGGATAGCACATTGCATCCATTTCTGCTACAAGCACCATGGAAAACCTACCCCTACAGGGGATCAGACCACATTCCACTAGGGCTACTTCCACCTCTACAGCATTTCTCAGGGAGGGACTCTGGAAGCTGCAACCTGAACTTCTGTACATACCTTCACCAAGCATTACCACTTACCAATCTTTTCTAAATCCAGAGCTGGATTTGCTACAGCAGACTTGCAAGGCCTACTATCCAGCCCTAACACTACTTGACTGCCTCCACCCTTCCTCAGCTTTGGGAATCAAACCAAGTGTGATGACTGCAACAGTGAAACATGAAGAACATAGTACAGTTGTGTGCACTTACCATAAATGTAGATGTTCAAATGTATTCACTGTTGCAGTCCTGGTTTCCCTCCCTCCAGCCCCCTGGCTTTTTCTATTTTTATACCTCTCCTCTCTATGGCCATTCCTAATGGCATTGGTATTTACTTTTTACTGGTAGTGTTCCCTGTGAAAACTGGTAGAGGTGGGTGAAGGCTGCCGGCCTAGCCAGATAAAATTATGCACAATTCTATCATTTGTAAATGTTGTGAAATGTTGAACTGCAGGCTTGTTTCTTAAATGAAAGAATATGTTGTTAATGTTGAACTTAAAACAGTGTGGCAACATTGCCCTCTGCTGTAAAGAAAGCTAAGTCAAGCATTTCCTGTTGGTCCTTTGAAATTAAAATGACTTTGTCTGTTCCTCTGAAGTTAGAATTTGGAGTCGATGAGTCTGGACTAAGCAATCCTGCCTATTGTTTTAACTTAAGGAATAATTACTAGAATTTACATGTGGAATGCAACAACAGAATGTGGAATGTCCTTTATTGCTCTAAGTATAAAATAATGTAAATGCAGTTTGTCAGTCTGGGAACACCAGGAAAGTGTGAAATGATGTAATGTTTTATCAGAAATGCAGTTTCAATTTCAACAGAACCAGAGATTAAGCATTTTTGTCTTGAACATCCATCTCAGCACTGCCTTATGCTCTCTTTATGTAAGTAGTATGTTAGAACTGTGTTTTCTCCTAGAAGTAGCTAGGAATTAGAAAAGATTAGACTGTTTTTCTGTATTGTCAGAACTGTACTACTGAATTATTTTAAGTACTTCTGTGTGATCTCTGAACTCTTGACTAGCACTTACTGTGTAGTAGAAAGTATTGTCTTGTGGTTTTAATTATTTATTTTTAAATATATTAAAACCTTTTAACTGTGGCTGGCTTGTGTAAAGATAATTTAAGCTCTTTAGGGTACTTGTATGCCTTTGGTAACATTGTACAAAGCCACTCCTATAGCTTTAGCCCTGGGCTATACTACCAGTTGGATAATAATATTGCACAGTAATAAGTGGACACCCTTTTAAGGGCCTTTGAGTAGCTGATAAGTATTAGTGGGTGTTGGCATGGAACTACCTTATAGTCTGGGAGAAAGGGGCACAGCTGGAGAGACTGCACCAGCCTTCCCCAGAAGTGTCTGTATGGTTGCAAAAACTCTGATCTCAAAGTGCATGTGTGTCAGCTATTTGGGCAGGAACATGACAGACTGGTTGGACAGAGAAGGTGCTAGAAGTTTTAGCTTGCCCACTAGGCTGAGATCTGGACCCTATAGCTGTGTCAGTGGGGAGTCTTATTGGGGACCTAGGGAGCGACCAGCCATGGACTGACTGTGATCTCTGTGTGCTCTTAAGGGAAATTGCATTTTACTGTGTATTTTTTATTCTTTCCTCTTATATGAGACGCCCTCTCTGGTGTTAGTGGTGAGGATTGAGGCTCCTTGATTGCTGGGCCAGGACACGGGCATCAATATTAATTGTTGACAGTGGTTGGGATATCCACCTCACATATTAATTGGTGGCAGTGGTTTGGGATATCAACCTCCCATATTAATTCTTTGGCAGTGGTTGGGATATCCTCGCATATTAATTGTTTGGTAGAGGTGGGATATGCACAACACATATTAATTAGTTGGCAAATACTAACTGGCTTGTAGTGGTGTGGGTAGAGTGAATCCTGTAGCTTGTGTACAGTGAGCTTTGAAGGTGTTTTGTACTCTAAAACAGCCATGCAGTGAATATTCACAGTTCAGATCACAATTGGTTTATTTCTTTTGTTAGCTTAGTTAGTCAGGGTGAGCAGGCAGCATGTCAGCAGAGGAGTATAGAAAGCTGACAAGGAGCCAGCTGGTGGAGATGTGCCTGGCTAGGGGACTGGTGCATGGAAACCTGAGTAAGGCAGACCTGATTGCAGCCTTGGTTACTGTAGCATCAGAAAACAGTAACCAGGAGGGCAATCAGACTGGCAGTGGAGATATAATTCATTTGGAGAATGGACAGCTCAACCTTTCTGCAGTGGACTTAAAAATCCAGCTGGAGCTAGAGAGACTTGAGTTGGAGGCCAGGCGTGTGGAATTAGAAGCAAATGAGAGACTGCGACGTTTGCAGGCTGAGGAGAATGAGAAACTTGTTACGTCTGCAAGCCGAGGAACAAGAGAGGCAGAGGCAGCATGAGAAAGAGATGCTGACTCTTCGCCAGAGTTATGGAGGTAATAGGGAAGGGAGTAACTGGACCCCAGAAGCACAAAAGGTCAGTAAATGTCTTCCACAGTTTAAAGAGGGGGATAATTTTGGTAGTTTCATTCATATGTTAGGGTATGTAAACAGTATGAAGTTGACCAAGGGCTCTGGGTGCGGTTCCTGACCCCCTTACTCCATGGTAAAGCTGTAACTGTTCTATCTAAAATGCCTGACATTGCATGTTTTGATTATACTGCTGTAAAAATTGTCTTTTAGAACTGTTTAAGCTAGCACCTGAAACATGTAGGAAAAAGTTTTATGAGCATAGATGCAAGGCAGATTAAAGTGTGTGTGAATATGTTGCTGAATTGAGCACTTTGAGTGGATGTCAGGCCACCACTTTAGAAGCGCTGGCAGACCTTTTGGTGAGGGAACAAGCCCTTAGCACTTTGCCTGAGGACATGAGGATCTGGTTAGCTGATAGACAATGTGCTACTTCAGATAAGTTGGGGAAGAAGGGAGACCTATACCTAGCAAGCAGGGCAGCCCTGCATAGGAAAGGGACCCAAAGTACTGCTCATGGGTCTAAAAAAAAACCCATGGTGGGCAGCACAGACTGCCCCAACAGAATCTGCTAGTAGCAGGGGAAGCCACTAGTCCAGGTACATGTCCAGAAGCTAGGGTTAAATGTTTTCAATGCAACCAGTGGGACCATGTGGCATACAGATGTCCACAGAGGCAAGGTGGGAAGCCAAAGGTAAGGGAGCCAGTAAGTGGGAAAGACAAAATGCTAAAAGTAGGTTGTCTTGAGACAACATGGGTATTAAACTACCATCCTGCAGATGTCCTGAGAGGGAAGGATTTGGATGAGGCAGTATCATGTGCTTATGCAGTTACACACAGTCAGGCTAGGAGACAAGCATGTGGGTCTGTTAGCCTGGGGGAGACCCAGACAGACTGCATACTTGCAGCCAGGACTGGTGAGGTGGTTACTTCAGGGAGGGAGCTACTCTGTAGCAGTGAAGCTGAAGCTGAGCCACAGCTGCTTGTGGGTACTGATGGTCCCTTGGACAGAGTGACTGCAAAGGTCGAGGTGAGTAGTAGTACCCAGGCTGACAGTGAGGCACCACTGTCAGAGGATGCCAGACTTCCTGTGGAAGGGGAGCTGGGAAGGGTTACAAGGAGAGAGTTGAGACAGGCTCAGCTCTCGGACCCTACATTCCAAGGACTGAGGCAGGTAGCTAGGGAGGCACCTGATTCTCAAGGAAAGGGGGGGAATCTGTACACTGGGACAAAGGGTTACTATACAGAGAGTGGATCCCCTGAGGGAAGGCTAGAAAGTGAGAGTACAGCAGTTGGTACTGACTAGAGCCTACCATGTGGTGCTTCTAGCCATAGCCCATGATATTCCCTTTGCAGGTTATATGGGAATAAAACATACAAAGAGGCGTATTATGCAGAACTTCTATTGGCCTGGAATTTCCAGGGATGTAACAGGGTACTCTAAGACCTGTGAGCAGTGCCAAAAGGTAGGCAAGGTGAGAGCTCCTTTGATGCCTTTGATTGAGGAGCCATTTCAGAGGGTAGCTGTGGATATTGTGGGTCCTCTGAGTACCCCAAGTTCCACAGGGAAAAAGTATATCTTAGTGGTAGTGGATTATGCTACACGATACCCTGAGGCAGTGGCTTTGTCCTCCATTGAGGCAGAGAAGGTGGCAAATGCTTTGTTAGAGATTTTCAGCAAGGTAGGTTTCCCAAAATAAATACTGACCGACAGAGGTGCCAATTTTATGTCAGACCTGCTGGCTTGTCTGTGGAAGTCCTGTGGGGTGAAGCACATGAAGACCACCCCTTCCATCCCCAGACTAATGGTCTTGTTGAGAAGTTAAACTCTACAATCAAGTCCATGCTATGGGCATTTGTAGATCAGTTTAAGAGGGAGTGGGACAAATATTTGCTTCATCTGTTTGCTTACAGAGAGGTTCCCCAGGAATCCACAGGTTTTTCACCCTTTGAGTTGCTGTATGGGTATAGGGTGAGGGGACCTCTAGATTTAATTTGAGATGAGTGGGAAGGTGAGTGTGAGTCTCACAAGGAGTCTGTTGCGGCACGTGTCTTAAACCTCAGGGCAAGGTTCAGGGAACTCATTGGCTTGGCCAAGGAGAACCTAGCAGAAGCGCAACAACAGAAAAAGGTGTGGTATGACAGGAATGCTCGAGCTAGAGAGTATGCAGTGGGGCAGCAGGTAATGGTTGTCATTCCTGTCAAGCTGCAAGCAGCTTTGGAGGGACCCTACAAGGTGGTAAGAAAGGTAAGTGATGTTAACTACATGGTGGAACTGATAGGCAGACTGCAGGGGCACAAATTGTACCATGTTAACATGATGAAACCTTACCATGATAGGGAGGCCCTTGTGCTGAGTATTTACAGTAGATTGCAGGGGGAGTCTGAGGGAGATCTGGGGACTGATCTCCTCAATGAGGCTCAGGCTGACACCTCAGTGGAAGGGGTAGCAATGTCCCAGCAGCTATCTCCTACCCAGGTTCGAGAAATCTGAGCTGTGTTGCAGGAATTTGGGGACATGTTCACTGGGAAACCAGGGTGTACCCACCTAGTGCAGCACCAGGTGGATACAGGACCCCAAAGGCCTATTAGGCAGGCCACTTATAGGGTGTCTGAGAGAGTCAAACAGACTCTGAGGGAGGAGGTACAGGAGATATTGGAACTAGGGGTGATTCAAGAGTCCCAACAGTCCCTGGGCGTCCCCAGTGGTGCTGATGCCAAAGAAGGATGGCAGCACCAGGTTCTGTGTGGACTACAGGAAATTAAATAGTCACACAGAGTCCAATGCTTACCCCATGCCTAGGACAGATGAGGCCCTCGAGCAGCTGGGTGGGGCTAAGTATCTTACAACCATCGATCTTACCAAGGGTTACAGGCATGTGCCCTTGACTGCCAGTGCTAGAGCAAAGTCAGCCTTTGTGACTTCTTTTGGCTTGTACGAGTTCGCAAAGATGCCCTTTGGGATAAAGATTGCCCCGTGACTTTTCAGAAGTTGGTAGATCATATCCTAGCAGGAGCAGGAGTGTTTGCCCTTGCTTACCTAGATGATATTGCCATCTACAGCCATTCCTGGCAAGAACACCTTCAGCATGTCAGGGAGGTGCTGGGCAGACTACAGAGGACAGGGTTGACCATTAAGCCAAGCAAATGTCAGGTGGGTATGGCAGAGATCTCCTACCTAGGTCATGGAGTGGGGAGTGGTAATATAAGGCCAGAACCTGCCAAAGTGGAAGCTATTCAGGCATGGCCTGCGCCTGTTACTAAAAAGCAGGTGAGGGCATTTTTAGGGACAGCAGGGTAGTACAGAAACTTCGTCCCCAGTTATAGTACCATAGCTGCTCCCCTCACAGAGCTGACAAGGAAGACTAGGCCAGATAAGGTAGTGTGGACCCCAGAATGTGAGCAGGCATTCCAGAAGCTTAAAGAAGCTTTGGGTGGACCCCTTGTGTTAGCCAGTCCAGATTACAGCAAATAATTTTTGTGCAGTTGGATGCTTTAAACTATGGGGTTGGCGCTGTACTTAGCCAGATTTATTCAGAGGGGGAAGAGCACCCAGTGGTTTTTCTCAGTCGTGGGCTGCAACCCAGGGAGGAATGCTATGCAGCTGTAGAAAAGGAATGTCTATCCATAGTGTGGGCACTGCAGAAATGTCAGCTTTATCTGTATGGAAGATCACAACCCCCTAATATGGTTAAACAGAGCCAGCCAGCAAAATGCCAAGTTGCTAAGATGGAGCCTAGAGTTGCAAGCATATGATATGTTAGTGCAGCACCGCAGTGGGAGTAGCAATGCCAATGCAGATGGGCTCTCAAGACAGGGAATGGGGTGAGGTGCACCCAGATAGATCTAACCCTCTCAAGCAGTGTTTCTCAAGGGTCACTTGAAAAACTAGCTTGAGTTCTCCAGGGGGAGAACTGTAAAGACTGATAGAGATGGGTGAAGGCTGCCAGCCTAGTCAGATGGAATTGTACAGATAATTCTATCATTTGTAAATACTAAGAAATGTTAAAATGCAGGCTTGCTTCTTAAGTGAAAGAATATGTTGTGAAATGTTGAACTTAAAACAATGTGGCAACATTGCCCTCTGCTGTAAAGAAAGCTAAGTCAAGCATTTCTTGTTGGTCCTTTGAAATTAAAATTACTTTGTTCCTTTGAAGTTAGAGTTTAGAGTCGATGAGTCTGGAGTAAGCATCCTGCCTATTGTTTTAACTTGAGGAATAATTACTAGAATTTACATGTGGAATGTCCTTTATTGCTCTAAGTGTAAAATAATGTAAATGCAGTTTCTGTCATCCTGGGAACACCAAGAAAGTGTGAAATGATGTAATGTTTCATCAGAACTGCAATTTCAATTTAAACAGAGAGAACCAGAGATTATTAAGCATTTTTGTCTTGGAACATCCAACTTAGCACTGCCTTATGCTCTCTTTATGTAAGTAGTATGTTAGAACTGTGTATTCTCCTAGAAGTAGCTAGGAATTAGAAAAGATTAGACTGAGTGTTTTTCTGATGTTCTTCGTGTTTCACTGTTGCAGTCATCACATTTGGGTTATCTACCTGCGGGTAGCCCTCA
The DNA here is from genome assembly GCF_019279795.1 of Protopterus annectens. NCBI lineage: Eukaryota > Metazoa > Chordata > Ceratodontiformes > Protopteridae > Protopterus > Protopterus annectens. The sequence goes on along the minus strand of NC_056728.1, from coordinate 760,686,205 downwards.
GCTGGCCTGAATACCAGAGTCTTCGGATTTCTGTGTCGGATGCTGTTGCTTCTTCCATGACGTCAGGTCGTCAGGAGTATAAAACATGCAGCTGGCGCCATTACATCAGTCTTTCTTGCCGTGCGGTGCCTGAAGCAGTTCCAGTCAGCAGACTCCTGAAATTTTTGTTTTCAAGTTTCAGACCTGAAGTCTTCAAAAAGATAAGTACACCGCTTGGGATCCTTTTTTCTTGCTCTAACCGATGTCAAAAATTAACAATTGTCTTGCCTATGGAAAGCAAATACCTAATAAAGATTTTCATTCTTACTCCGTCACCTGTTTAGGCCCAGACCACGACGTCCCTCGCTGTCTATTTTGTGCCTTGTTCAACTCCTGAACTATTTGTTGAGCTATTTTTGTAGCTAAATACATTCGCTCTCGATCTCTGTACTCTGAAATGGCTTCATTAAGCCATCCAACTACTGATCTTCCGAAAAAACGCAAGGTTAAAGACAGAAACCAACTGCTTAGGTCCAAAACTGCTGACGATGCTACTGTTAAGCTAGTCACCAGTCCGCATGTACTCAGTGAGGCGCTTAGCAGCCCCTGATACACACTACTACTGATTCGCAGTCCTCTACTGTGACCCATTCGGAGTCTGATATGCCTCGAGATGCTTCTTCGACTATGGAACCTGAGGATGTCTCTATCTTGGATGGGTCTGGAGCTGCTGTGCAGGCACCGGCTTCTGAGGTTGTATTCAGGCCTACTGATTTTCATATTAAACCGACAACTTAATTTCAAGCTAAGAATTCCGAATTCCTCAGGCCTAAAGCTCGCACGAAGCATAAAAAAAGATGACCAAAGCGCATTCTCAGGCCCATATGCTTCAAAAACAAATGATTAGAATGGCTGAAGACCTTATTACCTTAATTAGGGGAAGCTAGCCTTCCCCCTCTGAGACCTAGAACTGATTATCTTTCTGATTCTTCTGAGGAGGAATCTGATATCTCTACTCCTGACTACAAGGATATACCCTTATCTACTTACGAGGATTCTGATGCAGATGATTCCATTCCCTCTGCTTCCCCTCCAGAAGATTTTTCTTTTGGTGAAAACTTACATACCCTTAGAGCATTTCCGCTGGGAAAGACAGGACTTTTCACAGTCGAAAAAGAGACTTAGGGAATTTTTAAACCTGCCTCAACACAGACCTCTAGCTCTTCCTCCTGTTCTGGAGATTGTAGATGACGTTATTCTTGGAATCCAGCCTTACCCCAAACACTTTGCCTCCTGCTTCCAGGAAACCTGACAGGTGCTACAGAGTACCTGACTCTCTCAAATTTCTGTTCAAGAATCCTACTGCGGACCCAGAGACCATTTCCCAAGGACCAAAAGGCATTAAGGCTACAACTGCCAAAAATCCTACCCCTTCTGATAGGGATTCTAGGGCTTTAGACAGATGGGGTAAGAAAGTATATACTTCTGCTACTTTGGCCATTAGGGCTTTGAATTGTCAGTTTTATATGTTAAAATATCAGCAGCATATTATGGGATTAATTAAACAGAAAATTATGTTGATTCCTGACTGTGCTGAACACAAAGATTTACAAGAGTTAATGCATTCTGCTGACCAAGTAGGTAAACCTACTTTGCAGTGTGGTTTTGATGCTTTAGAAGCATCTTGCAGGGCTGTTGTTAGGTCTGTACTTAGAAGGCATGCTTGGCTTAAGGAACAAAACTTGCCAGATCATGTTAAAGCTAAATTACTGGATGCACCCTTAAACCAAGAGAAAGCAGAAGTCGTCCTCAAAAGGATAGAGGAAAAAGCTAAATCTATGCAAACTGTTAAAGATTTCTTACAAGTACAACCACCTAGATTCAATAGGCATTGGCCTTCAAAGAACTGGTCCCTTCCAGTCCTTCTTAGTCCAAACCCAGGAGCAGCAGACCACCAAGACTTTAGTCTGAGGCTATGCACAGATCTAAGCAGTGGGGTGGTAAGCCACCCTCCTATGGAAAAATGGAACAATGACTTAGCCTTAGCTCTTCCAAGCCTTGCTTCCTCAGGAGGAAAGCTCCCCTGCATGCAAAAAACTGGAAACTCATTACCCAGGACAAATGGGTTTTAAACAGTTTCCCTAGGATACAGATTCCACTTCCACTCACTCCCAACCCCAAGTGGATGGCCAGACCTCCCCCCAAACCAGTGAGCGGAGGCCCAACAACAAGTACGCTCTCTCCTCAGTATCAGGACTATTCAACCTGTACCAGCAGAACAAATGGAACAAGGTTTTTATTCAAGACTGCTCCTGGCTGTCAGAAAAGAGAACTCCTGGACCTTTGTATTCTCAACACCTTTCTTGTGGTTCCAAAATTCAAAATGCTAACTCTTCAACAGCTTCTACCTGCGCTAGCCAAGGATGCCTAGCTGGCAACTCTACACTTAAAAGAAGCTTACCTTCACATCCCAATAAGGGAATCCTGCACTTCAGGGCAGACTCCATGCGCCATCAGTTCTCTGCACTTCCCTTTGGCTTATCTACTGTGCCCAGGGTATTCACAAAGTGCCTAGCTCCACCCATTGCATTCTGCAGGCAGAAAAATATTTAGATTTACCCATACTTGGACGATTGCCTGATTTAGGCAGAGAGTCAGGATTTGCTGTTACAACACCTGGCATTTGTAAAGAGACTTCTAACTTCTCTGGGGTACACCATCAACGAGAAGAAATCAAACCTATTACCCTGCCAATAGATTGTATTCCTGGGAGCAAGCTTGAACACAACTTCCCAGATGGCATTCCTCACTCCAGAGAAAAGAGTTCATTTGACAACCTACATCAAACTACTGGCCACAAAAACCCAGCTATCTGCAAGGAAAATCCCAGCAAGCCCTGGGATTCATGGCCTCTTGCATTCTGTTAATTCCATATGCAAGACTGCATATGAGGAAACTTCAATGGTATCTAAAAAGTCTATAGTGTCAACATTCTCAGGCAATGGAAACAATCAATTCCTATCATTTCTTGTCTAAGGGCAGAGCTCCTTTGATGGGCAGAGGCCTGCTACCACAACAAGGGACTCCCTTTCACTCTACCCCCTGCTGCTGAAACCCTAACAGACACATCAGACTATGCATGGGGGGCTCACATGTCAGGGCAGTGCATTCAGGGCAAATGGAACCCAAAACAGATGCACTTGCATATCAATCAGAAAGAAGTGTTAGCTGTACAGAATGGTCTGACAGCCTTCAAAGACCTTATTCTTCTAGGAAAATTGTTGGTAACGACAGAAAACGCCACCAGTTACGTTGTACATAAGCAGGGGGAAACCCATTCCTACCCATTCTGCAGACTATCCATGGCTCTGTGGAACACAGCCTTGAGCTACCAAGTGAACCTACAAGCTCAATTCCTGCCAGCAAACTAAATTCACTGGCAAACAACTTAAGCAGAAATCTCATGGACCCACACAAATGGAAACTGGAACCCAAAATATTCAAGCTCTTGAGGAGCAAATGGGGGACACCAGAGGTAGACCTGTTTGTTTCCCCTCAGAACTACCAGTTGAACAAATTCTGCACCAGAACTCCCCACAGTCAAGCTTGGAAAGTGGTTGCCCTGTCCTTTTCCTGGGAAATCCTCTCAGCTTATGCTTTTCCCCCTCTGCCTCTCCTCTTGAAGGTTCTACTAAAGATCAAACAGGACAAGCCAAGGACAATATTGATTGCACCAGACTGGCCACGCCAACACTGGTACCCCATTTTGTGTAGTCTGACAGTGCTACAACCTTGACACCTGCCTCAGAACCCTTCCCTGCTGTCCCAGTAGGTGGGCCAGATTCTGCACCCTCAGCTTCAAACCCTCAATCTTGCAGCCTGGCTAATTCCCTGAGCTAACCTCCAGCAACCCTCAATAAACAGGTGCTGGATGTCATTCTTGAGGCAAGGAGGCCATGTACTAGAAAATCCTGTTCAGAAAAGTGGAAAAGATACAGTTCCTGGAGCCTGGCTCAGGGGATGGGCACAACTGTGCCCAGCTTACCTCATATTCTAGATTATTTAACAGAAATGCTCCACAAGGGCCTAGGCTTCTCCTTAATTAAGATTCATGCCTCTGCCATGTCAGCACATTATAATATGTAGCCACCCCTCTTCTCTCATCCCCTGCTAAAACAATTCCTTAGAGGGGCCAAAAATTTAAGACCCCCCACCCCAGGAGAGCTCCCACTCCAGCCTGGGACCTTAACTTTGTATTGGAAAAACTCATTCTCCCCCCCTTTGAACCAGCTGCTACAGCAGAGTTGAAATTCCTTTCTTGGAAAACAGCTTTGCTTCTAGCCATCACTTCAGCAAGAAGAGTGTTTGAACTGCAGGCCCTCATGGCAGTGGAACCCTTCATTATCTTCTATGCTGACAGGGTTTCTCTCAGGACTAATCCATCCTTTTTGTCCAAGGTGGTGTCTAGTGTGGCTCTAAACCAGTCCATTCATTTGCCTACTTTTTTCCCTAATCCTTAGAATAAAGGGGAAAAGGTACTGCATTCTCTGGACGCACACAGACAACTTAGATTCTATTTGGACAGGACTAAGCCTCTCAGAAAATCCGACCAGCTGCTAGTTCTAAGCTATTTCAAAGCAAACCATTTCCAAATGGATAGCACATTGCATCCATTCCTGCTACAAACACCATGGAAAACCTACCCCACAGGGGATAAGAACACATTCCACCAAGGCTGCAACTACCTCTACAGCCTTTCTCAGAGGAGTCCCTACCAGGGACAACCTGGAGCTCTGTACATACTTTCACTAAGCATTATCACCTGCTTATCTTTTCTAAATCCAGAGCTGGATTTGCCACAGCAGTCTTACAGGGCCTTATTGCTAGCCCTAATGCTCTTAACTACCTCCACCCTTCCTTAGCTTTGGGAATCAACCCAAATGTGATGACTGCAACAGTGAAACACGAAGAACATAGTACAGTTGTATACACTTACCATAAATGTAGATGTTCGAGTGTATTCACTGTTGCAGTCCTGGTTACCCTCCCTCCAGCCCCCTGACTTCTCTTGACTTTTACCTTTCCTCCTTGTTTGGCATATACTATGTCATGTGTATTTGCTTTTTGCTGGGGGTGTTCCATACCATATAATTGCTTCCTATTGTGTGGGCACCTGCCATCTGGGGCAAGAAAAACTGATGTAATGGTGTTGGCTGCATGTTTTACACCCCTGACAATTTGACATCATGGAAGAAGCGACAGCATCCAATGACACTGGTATTCAGTCTGGCTGAGGGCTACCTGCAGCAGATAACCCAAATGTGATGACTGCAACAGTGAATACACTCTAACATCTACATTTATGGTAAGTGTACACAACTATACTTTGTCAGAACTGTACTATTGAATTATTTTAAGTATTTCTGTGTGATTTCTGAACTCTTGACTAGCACTGATTGTGTAGTAGAAAGTATTGTCTTGTGGTTTTAATTATTTATTATTAAATATTTTGTAAAACCTTTTAACTGTGGCTGGTTTGTGTAGAGATAATTGAAGCTCTTTAGAGTACTCTTGTATGTCTTTGGTAAAATTGTACAAAACCAGTCCTATAGCTTTAGCCCTGGGTGATACTACCAATTGGATAATAATATTGCACAGTAATAATTGGACACCCTTTTAAGGGCCTTTGAGCAGCTGATAAGTATTAGTGGGTGATGTCAAGTGGAACTACCCTATAGTCTGGGAGAAAGGGGCACAGCTGGAGAGACTGCGCCAGCCTTCCCCAGGAGTGTCTGTGTGGTTGTATAAACTCTTATCTCAAAGTGTGTGTGTGTGTGTGTGTGTGTGTGTGTGTGTGTGTGTGTGTGTGTGAGAGCTACTTGGGCAGGGACATGAAGCACTGGTTTGACAGATAGGATCTAGAGGATGTTCTTCGTTCCACATTGCTGCAGTCCTTACTATAGGGTAGTCCGCTGTCCAGTCGGCCCGAATACCAGAGTATAAGGCTGACGTCGGTCAGGGCGCATTAGACTGACGTCGGTACGTCAGGGTACTAATGCGCATGACCGACGTCATATCCTCAGTCTTTTTTGCCGCATGGTCCGATGCAGAAGCAGTTTTGCGAGTGCAGGTTGGCGTTCTGAAATATTTCCGAAGCCGGAGTTTCAGACCGACTCAGAGTTGGCTAAGTACCCGTTGGGGAACATTTTGGTTTTTCTTGCCTCAGTATTTAACCGGATGTCAGAAAGAGTGAATAACTGTATTTCTTGTGGGAAACAGATACCTCATAGGGATTACCATACCTTGTGTATACCTTGTTTAGGGCCTGAGCACGACGTTGTTGGATGCCGCTCTTGTGCTAGGTTTAACAAGCGCACTATTAAGAGACAGTTAGACTGTGCCAGGTTAGTGTTTGGGAAGCGTTGCAATTATAAAATGCCGCCGGATGCTCCGACGCCCGCTTCAAGAAGCGCAAGGACAAAACAGCGAAGCCTAGGGTTGATGAACCGCAGTCCCGGACGCCGGTTCTTTAGAAGGCTCAGTGGAGCCAGAGGTTTTGCCAGGAGTTTCTTTGGAGTCTCAGGCAGAGACTTTACTGTTACAGGATGTGTCTTCTCAGGAGGTAGGCCAGGCTGAGGGGCTTCTCAGGTAACTGTTCTTCCCTCTCTTCCCAAGGTAGTTAGAGCCTCTCCTTCTGTTGCCAAAACTTCTTTGAGAGGTAGGCCAAGTTCAGCTTCAGTGGGTGCTTCTCCTAGCATTTCAGGTTCTGTGCCTAAGAAACATATGCTTAAAATGGCAGAAGATTTGATTACTATGATTAGAGGTTCTATGCCCCTCCTGATAAGAGGCCTAGGGTGGAACCGAGTTTGATAGTTTTGAACAGTGTTCAGAGGCTTCTGAGTCTTCTGCAGAAGATTTGCAGGAGTATCCTCCTTATTCTGATTCTGATGTGGATGATTCCACTCCTACAGCTTCTCCTCCTGAGGATTTCTCATTTTCAGAGACTCTGCATTCCATGAGGGAGCACTTTATATGGGAAGGCCAGGATTACTCTGATTCCAGGAAAAGGCTTAGGGAATTCTTGTTTTTGCCCCAGCATAGGCCCTTAGCTATACCTCCTGTGTTGAATGTGGTGGAAGATATTTTTGCAGAGGCTTCCCTGAACCCTGATTCTTTGCCTCCTGCTCCTGTTAAACCTGATAGGTACTATAGGGTGCCTGAAGCTCATAAGTATCATGTTAAGAGTGCTAGGGCAGACCCGGAAACTGTTTCTCAGGGACCTAAAGGTGTTAAGGCCTCTGTGGTTAAAAACCCTGTTCCCACTGATAAAGAGGCAAGGGCTTTGGATAGATGGGGAAAGAAAGTGTATACTTCTTCCACTTTAGCCATGAGGGCGTTGAATTGTCAGTTTCACATGCTTAAATATCAAAATTATCTCCTTTCACAACTGAAATCTAAGGTGGATGCTTTGGCGGAAGGTATTGAGTGTAAAGAGTTGCTGGATTTAGTTCATGTGTCTGAACAAGTGGGTAAGCATTCCTTGCAATGTGGTTTTGATGCTGTACAGGCCTCCTCGAGGGTGGCTGCCACTAGTTCTGTTCTTCGCAGGCATGCCTGGTTGAGGGATCAGAATTTAGCTGAGCATGTTAAGACAAGGATTTTGGATGCTCCTTTACAGTCGGATGTGTTGTTTGGTTCGCCTGTGGAAGCAGTTTTAAAGAAAATGGAGGACAAAGCTAAGTCTATGCAAACTGTTAAAGATTTTTTGCAGGTGCAGCCACCAAAGTTTAGTAGAAATTGGCCTACTAAGGGATGGACATATCCTGCTTATGATTCCCAGTCTAGGGGTAGGTCTAGACGTGGTAGGGGCAGAGCTCAGGGTTCTTTAGGCCTAGGACAGGAGTTCACCTGCTCAGACTTCTGGTGAGGGCAGGGGTCAGTCCTTTCGTAAACAGACCCACTGACCTCCCTTTTCACCTGCCAGTCGATTCTCGCCTGGCAGCTCCTTTGGGAGGAAGACTGTCTCTTTTCAAGGAAAATTGGGATTTAATTACTCAAGACAGATGGGTGTTGGATATCATTCACCACGGTTACAGGTTTTATTTCCATACATTGCCCCTTTCAAAGGCATGCCAGACGTTCCTCCTCCACAAAGGAAAGAGGCTCACAAGCAAATTTCTCAGTTACTCCAAATAGGGGCCATTCAGCCAGTCCCTGTATCAGAAAGGGGCCTAGGATTTTATTCTCGCCTGTTCCTAGTACCAAAGAAGGGGAACACGTGGAGACCAATTTTGGATTTATCTATCCTCAACACTTATCTGGACATTCCCAAGTTCAAGATGTTGACGTTACAACAGCTTTTACCTCTGCTGGGCAAAGATCACTGGATGGTAACTTTAGATCTCAAGGAAGCTTACCTTCATGTGCCTATAAGACTAAGTTGCAGGAAGTATCTGCGTTTTCGAGCTGGGAATTCTCATTATCAGTTCTCTGCATTGCCCTTTGGCTTATCTACTGCGCCCAGAGTATTCACAAAGGTTCTGGCTCCAGTGATAGCTTACTTCAGGCTAAAAGGAATTCAAATCTATCCTTACTTGGACGACTGCCTGATTCTGGCTCAAGAAAAGGAAGACCTTCTACAGCATCTGGAATATGTTATAGCAGTGCTAAGATGCCTAGGGTATTCTGTGAACGAAATAAAGTCCAGTCTAGTACCCTCTCAAGACATGTGCTTTCTGGGTGTGAGACTGAATACAGCAGCCCAGATGGCCTTTTTACCCCGGACAAACAAAAGAGTCTATCACTTTACTTCCATCAACTATCTCATCAGTCCGTGCTGACTGCAAGGACAGTCCTTCAAGCATTAGGGTTCATGGCATCTTGTATTCTGGTGCTTCCCAATGCCAAACTGCATATGAGGAAGCTACAATGGTATCTCAAAATGTATGGACACAGCACTGCCAGGATTTGGACACTGTCATTCAAATAATACCTTGCCTTCAAAAGGAATTTTTGTGGTGGGCTCAGGAATGTCACCTAAACAAGGGACTCTCTGTGACCCGGCCAGAGGCGAGTCAGATTTTAACGACAGATGCCTCGGACATTGCTTGGGGAGCTCATCTGAATGGAAAGTGGATACAAGACAAGTGGCCTGCCAGACTACAGCATCTACATATCAACATGAAGGAGATGTTAGCAGTCCAGTTTGCATTAATGGCTTTCAAGGAGTTACTTCTTCCAGGGCAGGTGTTGATTCTAACAGACAACACAACTGTCATGTGGTACATCAACAAGCAAGGGGAACACATTCTTATCCTCTATGCAGGCAAGCAATGATTTTATGGGAGACTGCGCTAAGCTTGCAACTAACTCTTCAGGCAAGGTTTCTGCCGAGCACAGAACTCCTTAGCAGATGTGTTAAGCAGACAAATCATGGATCCCCACGAGTGGAAACTGGATCTTCATGTATTTCAGAAATTGACAGTGTCATGGGGAACTCCAGACATAGATCTGTTCGCTTCTCCACTAAACCACCAGCTGCCAAAGTTTTGCACAAAGGGGTTTCATCACACAGCTTGGAAAGTGGATGCTCTGTCTTTCAGTTGGAAAAACCTTCATGTGTATGCCTTTCCACCTCTGCCTCTTCTTCCAAAGGTGCTATTAAAAGTCAGACAAGACAAGCCAAGGATGATTTTGATAGCTCCAGATTGGCCTCGCAACACTGGTACCCACTACTAAGGAGTCTGGTAAGGAAGCCTCCTTGGCCTTTACCTTTGATTCCTCATCTGTTATCTCAGAAGGACGGTCATCTGCTCAATGTCAAGCTTCACTCTCTTCATCTAACAGCCTGGCATATTCTGTGTTGAAACACAGCAGGTCTCAACTTCCTCAACAAGTTTTAAATGTGATTATGGAAGCTAGAAGACCTAGTACAAGGAAAGTGTACGCAGAAAAATGGAAGAGATTTTTATTTTGGAGTACAGCAAAGAATTTGGAGATTTCTGAGCCTAATTTGAGTGTGGCTCTTCAATATCTTACTGAGTTATTGGACAAAGGTTTGTCCTTCTCTTCCATTAAGATTCATGCTGCAGCAATTTCAGCTCACTATGATTGTGACCCACCATTGTTTTCGCATCCTTTGTTCAAGCAGTTTCTTAGAGGGGCAAAGAATATAAGACCCCCACGAGAGCTCCTACTCCTGCTTGGGATCTCAATTTTGTGTTGGAAAAACTTACTCTACAACCTTTTGAGCCTGCGGCTACTGCTGAATTGAAATACTTGTCATGGAAGACTGCTTTTCTGTTGGCTATTACTTCTGCAAGAAGGGTGTCTGAGTTGCAGGCCCTTATGGCAGTAGAGCCCTTTTGATTTTCCATAAGGATAGGGTATCATTACGTACTAATCCTTCCTTTATGCCTAAGGTGGTTTCTAGTGTGGCTTTAAACCAAACTATTCATTTGCCTACTTTTTATGCAGACCCCAAAATAAAGGGGAAAAGATTTTGCACACTTTAGATGTACACAGGCAATTGCGTTATTATTTAAGCAGGACTAAGGATTTTAGGCAGTCTCAGCAGTTGTTTGTTTCTTTTGCTTTGAGTTCGCAGGGCAAGCCTGTGTCAAAACAAACTATTTCTAGGTGGATTGGGTTTTGCATTGCATTTTGTTATTCCCATCATGGCAAGGAGATTCCAGCTGGGATTAGGCCTCATTCCACTAGGGCTACTGCCACTTCAACAGCATTTCTAAGGGGTGGCAACTAAGGATATTTTGGAGGCAGCTACTTGGAGTTCAGTGCATACTTTCTCTAAGCATTATCACCTTCCTATCTACTCTAAGTCTAGGGCTGGTTTTGCCACAGCTGTTTTGCAAGGCATGTTGTCAGCTCCTACTTCTTTATGATTTGCCAGCCTCCCTTACCTCTGCTTTGGGATTCTACCCAATAGTAAGGACTGCAGCAATGTGGAACGAAGAACATAGTACAGTTTTGTACCTACCATAAATGTAGATGTTCGAGGATCCACATTGCTGCAGTCCAATTTACCCTCCCTCCTTCCCCTCTGTGTTTAGGGGTGGTTGTGTAGGTGAGGTTATATGCTGATATTTTTGTATATATCTTTTTGTATATATTGTACATATGTTTGGTGCAGGTATTTTGGGCCTTGTCTTTTTAGGGTCTTCTGACATCTGGGGCAAGAAAAGACTGAGGATATGACGTCGGTCATGCGCATTAGTACCCTGACGTACTGACGTCAGTCTAATGCGCCCTGACCGACGTCAGCCTTATACTCTGGTATTCGGGCCGACTGGACAGCGGACTACCCTATAGTAAGGACTGCAGCAATGTGGATCCTCGAACATCTACATTTATGGTAGGTACAAAACTGTACTTTTTAGCTTGCCCACTAGGCTGAGATCTGGATCCTCTAGCTGTGCCAGTGGGGGGTCTTATTGGGGTCCTGGGGAGCAAGGGAGCGACCAGCCTCGGACTGACTGATCTCTGTGTGCTCTCAATGGAAATTGCACTTTACTGTGTGTATTTGTTATCCTTTCCTCTCATATGAGTATGGTGTTAGTGATGAGGATTGAGGCTCCTCGATTGCTGGGCCAGGGCACAGGTGTCACATTCCCCACCATATACCAGCTTTCTGTTAAGGGGCTACTGACATTTGGGGCAAGAAAATCTGTGTAATGGCGTCGGCTGCCCGTTTTATACCCCTGACAACCTGAGTTCATGGAAGAAGCGACAGCATCCGACTCAGAAATCCGAAGACTCTGGTATTCGGGCTGACTGAGGGCTACCTGCAGGCAGATAACCCAAGTGTGATGACTGCAACAGTGAATACACTGTAACATCTACATTTATGGTAAGTGTACACAACTGTACTTTCTCTGACCACCATGAAGCAAGAATAGTTGGGAAATCCTGTTTTAGCAAAACAAATGAAGATGAACTAACGGATAAAGTGAAGAGTAGCAGTAAAAAAGCTCCAAAGTAGAAATAAAACAAGGCTCTCTTCACAGTGCAAAATAATTTTATTTAACAACAAAGCTTTCAGGCATAAAAGTCCTTCCTCAGTGTTTTAAAAACAGTTTAAAAACTTTCATTTAAATACAAAACACATGAGACAGCCCATCCTATCATAAAACAAATTACTAACCCAGATCAGAAACTAATTGAAAATTATTAAAAAAACAAGAGCAGTATAAGAAAGTAATACCTTAAGAAATGTTACATATAATAAAATCATGCAACCATTTGCTGTGTCTTTTTCAAAATAGATTTTAGGGTTATATGCTTATTCAGACTTGGGTATATATCAGCTTCCATACGTATAATCCATTCATACTCTTTAATGTCTAATTTATTTATTATGTCACCACGTCTAATATTTGGTTTTAAAAACTCCATAACCCTAAATGAGTAATACTGCTTTGTTCCTTGTTCTTGTACATGCTTAGCTAATTAATTGGTCTCTATGCCCATACGTATGTCAGATCTATGTTCTACTATTCTATCCCTCAATCTTCTTGATGATTTACCTACATAAAATGCAGAACATAGAGAACAAGTTGCTAAATAAACGGAGTATTGCATGTAGCGCACAGGTGAAGGTGTACTTACTAACAGGATGTATAAACTCATTTGATTGACAAATGCTACTACAACTTGAACAGTTAAAGCATGGTACTGTTCATTTGGTGTTAAAATCAATTTGATTTGGCTTATTTAAAGAAAAATCATAGCATAAGCATTGCTTTAAGTTATCACATGTCCTATAAAGGCTTATATGGTAGCCATCTGTCATGCCCTGGTATACTTTTTAGCATATCCTAATTTCCTTTAATAATGTACTTGACTGATTTACTAGCTGTATTGTATGTCGTTAAATATCTCAGGGGTTGCATACCTGTATTATTTAAATGCACGTTATCAACAGTAGTATGTTGGGAGAAATAGGGTTTGGCTTGCCCTTCCCGTAGTTTCATTACATCTTCTCTAATCATACGCAATTCCCTTCCATCATAACCCTTCATTTCAAAATCAATGCTTATTTTATCAATTTGTTTAGCACATAGATCAGTTCTTGTATTAAGCCTACTAGCTCGTAGGTATTGGCTTTTAACTACACCTTTAAAAACATGATTTGCATGCATACTAGTCTTGTGGAGATATTTATTTGTATGCATATCTTTCTTATAGATGGTAGTGTCTAGATCTTTATCAGTCAAAAATATTCAAACATCCAAAAAATGGATGTCTGTGTCACATGCATTCATCTCAAATCTCAGGAAATTGGTAGTTTGATCTAAATACAAAAGGAAGTTATTCAAATCACCTTGATTCCCTTCCTAAATTAGGAAAATATCATCCACAAAATGTTTGTAGAAGAATATATTATGGGCATACTTATTACTCTCACCATAAATACTCATATTTTCCCACTTACTCAATGTTAAATTGGCATACGTGTTCACCACAGCAGTTCCCATTGCCACTCCTGGATGTTTGATGATATACCTCATTATTAAAAGCAAAAATATTATTCTCTAATACTAGTTCTAAAAGTTCACAGATTGTTGAGACTTCTCTCGCCGTATGTTTTCCATTCTCAGTTAAGATCTCCCTAATTTGATCAATGCCATAAGTGTTTGGGATTACGGTAAATAGGGGTTTAATATCCAGTGTGATGAATGAGAACTCTGTGGTCAGATTACTATCAGACCAGTCATATAGCTGTTCCAGAAAATCACCTGTATCTTTGGCATAACTTGATACAAATTTCAAATAATATTTCAGTACATCCTGTAAGTAAACAGATAAAGGTTCAGTTATCCACCCTTTTCCAGAGACTGTTGGTCTCATAGGTGGATTTGTGAACCTTAGGTAAACCATATACTATCGGAATGGTGGGTGAGGGCACTGTAAATTAAATGAAGGTTTTTAAATCTGTCATTCATGAGTTGTAAGTCATAAATGCACATGTTAATTTTGCTAATAATAGCATTAATTTCCCTATCTGTAATAATCTTAAAAGTACATACATCAGATGGTAGATCATTCATAGCTGTAAGATAATTACATAAACCCATCAGAACAATACAGCCTCCTTTGTCCGCTTCCTTTATTGCTATATTTGAAATGTTTTGTAAAGCTTTAAGAGACTTAAATTTTTCCTCAGTCAAATTGTACATTTTTTAAAAGAATTTTGACTATAAAGCTGTCTGTTTTTTTTACAGATATTACCAAATGCATTAACAACAGGTTCATCCACTGGTATAAAAGTGCTGCTACTTTTACAAGTGGCAGGTGTAATTATAGTGGAATCTTTAAAAGTACATTTTAAATTCATGTGCCTTAAAAATACTTTAAGATCAGTGATCGCATTCACCATATTATCTGTTCCTGCTGGAACAAATTTCATACCTCATGAAAGTAAGGAAATGTCAGAGTCATTAAGTCTATAACTTGAGAGATTTAATACATTACCTCTTATTACTCAAAGACCAACAGGCGTTATCTGCATCGCTGCTGTTATATAACTATCTATAAGAGTCCGTTGGTTTTGCTGCGAGTTATTGGGCCTTTCCTGGACCTTCCCTGTGATTGTGAATGCTCCCTGGATGCATCCAATTTGCGGGTCTGTATTTGTTCTGGTAACTTTACTTTCAGATGTAGCTTCATCTCTAAAAAAAGAGGGAAGGAATGAGATATTCGTATTAGGCACATTCTGGCCATTTTGATTTGTTGTAACAAATGGAGTACGGAGATCCACGCCAACATTCTCTTTCTCAGGCACAGTTTCTTTCCCATGCGTTAGTGACATCATGCAAGGATCTTGCTGGTTCTGTGCTTCGATAGATGTAGACTCTTCAACCAATACAGGAGCAGATGATGCAGAGACACCATTATGATTTGATAAGGGTTCAAAGCTATCTAGGTGATCCATAGAGCTCTTTTTAGAATGTAAAGGGACAGAATGCTTTATTGTATCTCTCTTTGGCCATGAAAAAATATGTCAGTTAGAGAAATCTTTAATATCCCTTTTCTTCTTCCTTTTTTTTGTCCCCTCAAGTTATCAAACTCAGTTATACGCACCAACATATCATCAAATAAAGGAACATGCGCATTAAACAATGGTGACCCTGATGTTTGCTGCTCCAATTCCTCAATTTCATGGCATAATTCAGCTTCTATTTTAGAGAAGTTGTTCATTAGCATCATATAATGTAAACTTAATTTAATGTTCATTTCTTGCCATTGTTTAAAGAGATCAGGGTACGTATTGCCATATGAATTATTTGAAATTTGTATCAAGTTATGTCAAAGATACAGGTGATTTTCAGGAACAGCTGTATGACTTCTATTAATTACTAACTGCTTGCATTGGGTGATGTCTGTAGCTGTACATTTGTACCTTATTGTGAACTACAGAACACTGAATTTCAATAATTAGGAAGCTTAAAAGTTTTAGAAATGAGGCAGGTTTCTTATCCTGTGCATATGTAGTAATCTATTGCATGTAACTTTGAACAAGATATTCAAAGGGTTTATATGTCCTATGTTACACATGCTTGTCTAAGCACAGTACATAGCTCTCAGCTGTTCTTGATTTTCCATCTTGTATAGCATTCTGCTCTTTTAAATGTGCAACTTCTTTATCCGCTAATTGAACATAGCCCTCTCTCTTTTCAACCTTGAGCTAGGCCGCAAGGACATGATTAAATGTGAGGTATATGCAGACTATTTGCAGTAGCTAATCAGCGTGCATGTATTTGGGAAATGGGGTAGGTGTGGGGAAGAGCATGCAGGCAATGAATAGAAGATAGAACTGAACTGAACCCCAAACCATAGTGTTAGGATGCAGACCTCTTACAACCGAAACAGCCTGCTGCCAATATTAGGTAACTTATCAGTGTATGTTCCTTTTCATTACTTAAAAATAAATAAATCCTAGCTGACAGGTTCAGCGCAAACTTCTCCCCCCCCCTCCCCACCAAAAGGGCAAATATCTATCCCAGCAGAGTGCTGCCCCCCTGACATCTCAGATGCTCAGGTAAGAGCCGCCCTCTCCAAAGCAAAAAACACAGCATCAATGGGACCAGATGGTGTCCCGGGCTGCGTCCTACATGAACTCCAAGAAGAGCTAAACCCAAACATAAAACTACTGTTCAATCTCAGCCTTACTACAGGATATGTGCCCAAAGAGTGGCGTACAGCAGCAGTGGTCCCTCTCCATAAAGGTGGTGCCTCAACGGATCCTGGAAACTATCGCCCCATAAGCCTGACTAGCTTGGTCTGCAAAGCTATGGAAAAGATCATCATGGACCTTATAAATAAAGATATTGGGGACCTACAGACACTGGATCCTACCCAGTTCGGCTTTGTTAAGGGCAGATCCTGCCTCTTAAACCTGGTTGATTTCTTTGAAACAGTCACCAAGGCCATTGACGAGGGGAAGGTGGTCCACACAGCCTACCTGGACCTCGCAAAAGCCTTTGATACAATACCCCACTTGGGCATTATAGATAAGCTCACCAGCTTAAATATAAACCCCTATGTCACTAGAGGGATTGCAAACTGGCTCAAGGACAGAACCCACATGGTTAGAATTGCTGGAGCCATGTTAGACTCCAAACCAGTTACAAGTGGTGTCCCACAAGGCTCAGTCCTGGGACCTCTCTTGTTTGGTATATATTTCTCGGAGGTACAGGCCAACACGGAAGGACTGTGGCTGACCAAGTTCGCAGATGACTGCAAACTGGGCGCCATAATAGACTCTCCAGCTGACACAAGCATCTTCCAAAAGGGCCTCATAGAAACAGACAACTGGTGCCAGAGCCATGGCTTCAAGCTAAATGCCAAAAAGTGTATAGTCATCCCCTTTGGCAAAAACAAAGTGCCCACAAATTACCACATAGGTGGTAATCCATTAAGTACAGAAGAAGTAATTAGGGACCTGGGGTCCCAAGTTGATAGCAATCTCTCATTTGACAACCATGTGGCCAAAGTGGTTAGAAAAACATTTTTATATAGCCCACCTAATCATGAAGGGATTCACATCTAGATCAGGGGAGGTCATTGTGCCTCTTTACTCATCCCTCATCAGGCCCATAATTGAGTACAATGCCCCTTTTGGGATGTACCTTACCAGACACCTGCAGCAACTGGAAAGATCCCAAAAGTACCTCACCAAGAGGATCAAAGGGCTCAAACAGATGCCATATGCTGCCCAGTTAAAGACACTCCAGCTCTACTCAGTGGCATATCGCCTGTTCAGAGGCGATCTGTGCCTGACGTATAAAGCCATGTCCAACCCGGAATTAATGGACATGCTGCACCTCAGAAAATCCAAATCCCATCGAGCTACTCGCTCGAGAGACTTGAACCTCAGCACTGAAATAAATAGGACATGCTGGAGGGACAGATTCATAACCCAGAGGCTCCCTTCACTCTGGAATAAAGTCCCAGTCCAGGTTAGGCAGAGTCCCTCATTGACTCTCTTCAAGAGGAATCTTGATGAGTGGATGGGAGATCGTAGGTTTACCCCAGGTATCACTTCTGTGTCACTGTGCACCAACATATCATCAAATAAAGGAACATGCGCATTAAACAATGGTGACCCTGATGTTTGCTGCTCCAATTCCTCAATTTCATGGCATAATTCAGCTTCTATTTTAGAGAAGTTGTTCATTAGCATCATATAATGTAAACTTAATTTAATGTTCATTTCTTGCCATTGTTTAAAGAGATCAGGGTACGTATTGCCATATGAATTATTTGAAATTTGTATCAAGTTATGTCAAAGATACAGGTGATTTTCTGGAACAGCTGTATGATTTCTATTAATTACTAACTGCTTGCATTGGGTGATGTCTGTAGCTGTACATTTGTACCTTATTGTGAACTACAGAACACTGAATTTCAATAATTAGGAAGCTTAAAAGTTTTAGAAATGAGGCAGGTTTCTTATCCTGTGCATATGTAGTAATCTATTGCATGTAACTTTGAACAAGATATTCAAAGGGTTTATATGTCCTATGTTACACATGCTTGTCTAAGCACAGTACATAGCTCTCAGCTGTTCTTGATTTTCCATCTTGTATAGCATTCTGCTCTTTTAAATGTGCAACTTCTTTATCCGCTAATTGAACATAGCCTCTCTCTTTTCAACCTTGAGCTAGGCCGCAAGGACATGATTAAATGTGAGGTATATGCAGACTATTTGCAGTAGCTAATCAGCGTGCATGTATTTGGGAAATGGGGTAGGTGTGGGGAAGAGCATGCAGGCAATGAATAGAAGATAGAACTGAACTGAACCCCAAACCATAGTGTTAGGATGCAGACCTCTTACAACCGAAACAGCCTGCTGCCAATATTAGGTAACTTATCAGTGTATGTTCCTTTTCATTACTTAAAAATAAATAAATCCTATCTGACAGGTTCAGCGCAAACTTCTCCCCCCCCCTCCCCACCAAAAGGGAAAATATCTATCCCAGCAGAGTGCTGCCCCCCTGACATCTCAGATGCTCAGGTAAGAGCCGCCCTCTCCAAAGCAAAAAACACAGCATCAATGGGACCAGACGGTGTCCCGGCTGCGCCTACATGAACTCCAAGAAGAGCTAAACCCAAACATAAAACTACTGTTCAATCTCAGCCTTACTACAGGATATGTGCCCAAAGAGTGGCGTACAGCAACAGTGGTCCCTCTCCATAAAGGTGGTGCCTCAACGGATCCTGGAAACTATCGCCCCATAAGCCTGACTAGCTTGGTCTGCAAAGCTATGGAAAGGATCATCATGGACCTTATAAATAAAGATATTGGGGACCTACAGACACTGGATCCTACCCAGTTCGGCTTTAAGGGCAGATCCTGCCTCTTAAACCTGGTTGATTTCTTTGAAACAGTCACCAAGGCCATTGACGAGGGGAAGGTGGTCCACACAGCCTACCTGGACCTCGTAAAAGCCTTCGATACAATACCCCACTCGGGCATTATAGATAAGCTCACCAGCTTAAATATAAACCCCTATGTCACTAGAGGGATTGCAAACTGGCTCAAGGACAGAACCCACATGGTTAGAATTGCTGGAGCCATGTTAGACTCCAAACCAGTTACAAGTGGTGTCCCACAAGGCTCAGTCCTGGGACCTCTCTTGTTCGGTATATATTTCTCGGAGGTACAGGCCAACACGGAAGGACTGTGGCTGACCAAGTTCGCAGATGACTGCAAACTGGGCGCCATAATCGACTCTCCAGCTGACACAAGCATCTTCCAAAAGGGCCTCATAGAAACAGGCAACTGGTGCCAGAGCCATGGCCTCAAGCTAAATGCCAAAAAGTGTATAGTCATCCCCTTTGGCAAAAACAAAGTGCCCACAAATTACCACATAGGTGGTAATCCATTAAGTACAGAAGAAGTAATTAGGGACCTGGGGTCCCAAGTTGATAGCAATCTCTCATTTGACAACCACGTGGCCAAAGTGGTTAGAAAAACATTTTTATATAGCCCACCTAATCATGAAGGGATTCACATTTAGATCAGGGGAGGTCATCGTGCCTCTTTACTCATCCCTCATCAGGCCCATAATTGAGTACAATGCCCCTTTTGGGATGTACCTTACCAGACACCTGCAGCAACTGGAAAGATCCCAAAAGTACCTCACCAAGAGGATCAAAGGGCTCAAACAGATGCCATATGCTGCCCGGTTAAAGACACTCCAGCTCTACTCAGTGGCATATCGCCTGTTCAGAGGCGATCTGTGCCTGACTTATAAAGCCATGTCCAACCCGGAATTAATGGACATGCTGCACCTCAGAAAATCCAAATCCCATCGAGCTATGCGCTCGAGAGACTTGAACCTCAGCACTGAAATAAATAGGACATGCTGGAGGGACAGATTCATAACCCAGAGGCTCCCTTCACTCTGGAATAAAGTCCCAGTCCAGGTTAGGCAGAGTCCCTCATTGACTCTCTTCAAGAGGAATCTTGATGAGTGGATGGGAGATCGTAGGTTTACTCCGGGTATCACTTCTGTGTCACTGTTAGACAGAGGCACAGTATACTAACCTCGAAAAAGGGCATAGCAAAATAAATTTAAAATGGGTGGCGAAAGCCAAACACATTCTGGCTAGGCTTATAAATGCCCTAGGGCAGATAGCCTAGTATGAACCTATAAATAATTCAGGCAGTCTTGCTCTGTTATCTTTTCAAATGAATAGTATGGATATTTAAAAAGTTTTGCCATGTTTGGTCTTTTATATTTGATGATATGTAAAGCTCTCACTGATTCTTTAGCTAAAAGGTTGAGAGGTGGAGTAAAAAGACCAAAAAATATATATATTTTTAACTTGGTAAAATGATTGTCCCAAATTTACCACCTTCCCTCTGGACAAATAGTCTCATAGTATCACTGCAGAGAAATAGCTATAAAGATGCTACATGCATATGCATTACAGTGTTTATAAATTACTAGTACGTCCTGAGGGAATATGACAAAATTAAGTGTAAAAATGATGCACTTAATGGATCTTCTGAGAATTGCATTACTGCCATGTGAAGACCTCGCCACTTTGCATTTGGCGCTACCATAGAATCCTCCTAAGTAACACCAAGACTGAGGATGCAACATATTTAGAGAGATGTAGTACATTCTACTACTAATGTTGATACCTGTGTTGAGAGCAAGACTACATATCCTAAAATGCCTTGCTCCATGGTCGCTTCATGACAAACTTCGGATGGAAACATTAAACAGTAATGGCAGTGCTCGTTTGTTTTTTAAATGTATTTCTCCTGATGTCACTCTTACCTAGCGCATCTCAGGCTGTATCATTTTTCTATTCATGAAAAGTTTAATATGCTTGTGTCCCTTTAAATCATTTACGTGTGATAGGAAAATATTTTTCATTCATAAGTAAACCTACTTGCTTGAATGTGTGGTGCACATAATCACAATTATTTTTATTTATCTTTTGACTAAGTTAATCTCACTACACTAGTGGCCTCTTATCTGGTGAGACGGAGGTGGTATCTCTTTTTCTAGAGGAAATTTGGCCAGGACATAAGGGTACTTCCCCTTCTGTTTTCGATGGGTTGCTATGTCATATTTTACATCCACCTGAGCCGCCATCAACTCAAGAAGATGGGCCCTCTTGTCAAACATCTCACCTCCCCCAGTACAGCACTGCAGTGTCAGCAATCCATCCATCTGGAGTGGGAATAGAACCCAAAGTCTTGTGGTCTTCAAGCACCAAAGATGAGTGTGCTAACTGTAGAGGCACTGATGCTGAACCTTTGCAATATCGTAACCATCAGGCAAACATAATTTATCTGTTTAGATTTAAGGCATTTGGCATATTTTTAAAAGTAGGCAACTTTTGATCTGTTAAGAAATGGTAAAAAGACTTAGACTTATCTGTTTGGATAGCACTTGATATGCAATACTAATAGTCTGGTTCAGAAATTTTATGTTTTTGACTGTAAAGCATTGCTAGTGTTCTCCATTAGCGAATGCTCTGTACAAATAACCTTCTGTTTAATTAGAGTCATTGTTTAACAGTATGGTCAGTGTCACTCGTCCGTTCAGGATAAAACAGGCTAACAGTTGTGGGGGTTCTCTTCAAGCAGCTTTATTATATACAAACACATCATGAATGGGGCTAAGTAACTTTAACTTATAATCTAACTAGCTATCATGCACACAGATGTTCACACACTGACTGTACTCTCAAAATGGCACTGAAGTTAACACATGCTCGTTGTTTATATGCATGTTCAGTCCTTGTAAATGCTTCTTAAAGGTACAACACCTGTTATTCTACATTCTCCCTCATTGAGAAATGAGTCTTGCAATAATGACTACATTGACTGATATGCAATTAATACAGAAATCATTTTCGTCATGCAATTATACAGAACTAGATACATATATACAATTATCTCCCAAGTTGCTATGTATTTCACACTGGGTTTGGAAATGCGATTGTCCTTGCCGACTGTTCAGCTTTAGGGACATCCGGAATGTCATCAGGAACAGTGGTAGTCAAGACACATTCTGGAACAGGATCATTGTCTGGATTGCTCTGAAATTTAAAGTCTACATCACAGGAACAGTCCAGCGATATCGGTTCTGCTACAGGAAGATTGTCTGCAATTTCTCTCTACTCCACACCCTTTGATTTCACAAAATAGGATGTCTACTCTACACATATACTTTGTTACTTGACCAAGCTGGTAAAACCTTTCGCTGTTTGTATCCCCACGGTTTCTCCTCCTTTCAATGGATGAAGAAATCTGCTTGATTTGTTATAACTGGGCTTCCAGATGGAATGCTTTGAGTAATCGGCTGTGATTGCTTTGTTATTTTTAGCTTTAGGCCTCAATAAACTAGAACTGATGAGCATTGTTCTGGTTTGCATGGGTGGAAGTCTGAGCCGGTGAGCCAAGTGTATTGTCATGGGGTATGTTTCTGAGATTGAGTAAATTCAAAAAACATCTGTATTATCACACTGACTTCTCAAGTAATTGCTTTGCACTGTGTACTGCACTTTCAGCTAGTCCATTTGACTGCGGATATTATGGACTACTACTAACATGTACAAAGTCCCAATCTCTTGCAAATTTCTGAAACAGTTGACTGGTAAATTGAGTACCATTGTCAGATATAAGCTTCTGTGAATTGCCATGGACTGAATTAACTTAATAGTAACAGTAATGGAAGTTAGAATAGGTAGTAGATCAAGCTCAAACCAATTCTAATAAGTCTACCAGTACTAAGCAATGTTGACCATTCCACCCAAATATGTCAGCAGCTACAATTGAACAAGGTAGTTCAGAGACTTGACTTAGATTTAGTGGTTCTTTTTGCAAATGCAGTTCAGTACTATTGCATACTGAACAAGATGAAAGTACTTTATCAAGGTCTTTTGCTAGAGAAGTCCAAAATACTAGTCCTCTTGCCCTTCTTTTGGTAGATTTGGAACCTGGGTGACCATGATGCAAAGTCTGGATATATTATTGCTGTAAGGAAGCAGGAACAACAATTTTTAGAACCTTTGAAAATAATGCCATCTTCCATCAATAACTGATCTCTGTAAGGAAAGTAAGATTGTACTTCAAGTGGTACACTAGATTGCTTTGACGGCCATCCAACATTGATGTAGTGATTGAGCTTTTGCAAAACTGGTCAATCTTTGTATGAACTCGTAACTCAAATCTTGTGGTAGAAAAATTACACACTTCCATGACATCAAAAGTCAAAATTCTGTGCGTCAAGCTGTTCCGTTGTATTTCTGGGCTTATGGATAAGGTGTCAGCCAGATGAAGTTCGCCTTTTGTATAGACCATTTTGAAGTTATACTTTTGCAATTTAAGCATCATTCTTTGTAACCTTGCTGCAGCTGCATGCATAGGCTTCTTTGAGTAGGGGTTGGTTATATCTATAGTCGAGAAATTCAGATTGAAACTGATAGTCATGAAACTTGGAACATGCAATCACTATTGCCAAAAGTTCTTTCTCAATTTGAGCATATTGCATTTCAATTTGGGTAAGTGTTCTAGATGCATATTCTATTGGCCTGCCCTCTTGAAGAATAACTGCACCTAAACCAAATTTTGAAGCATCACATGAAAGCGTTACTGATATGTGAGCATCATAGTACCTTAACATTGGTGGGGTAGCAATTTTCTATTTAAGATCTTCAAATGCTTTCTGGTGCTGTTCTAGTCATGACCATGTAACATTTTTACATGTGAGCTCTCTGAGGCACTGTCAACTCAGTGAAATATGGTATAAACTTGCTTACATAGTTGACCATGCCAAGAAAATGTAGAGCATGTACATTATCCGGTGCTGGCATCTCAAGAATGGCTGCCTGCTTGGACGGGTCTGGTCTCAAGCCAATGCTACTAAACAAATGTCCTACAGATGTAACTTCAGGTAGTCTGAATTTGCACTTCAGAGGATTGAGCTTAAAGTTTACTTCAAGTGCTCTGCCAGAACTCTCAAGATTTCTGTCAGGGTCTGCTTCACCATTGCCTCCGATCAGTAAATCATCTACTATTATGGCATGAGGATAACCTGAAAAAATTTGTTCCATTGCACGCTGGAAGACTTTGCTTGCAGAATTTATTCCAAATGGCATCCTGAGGAATCTATATCTTCCAAATGGGGTACTGAATGTAGTCAGTAGTGAAGATTTGCGATCAAGCATCACTTGCCAAAATGAACTCTCTGCATCTAAGACACAAAAAAAAGTGGCATTCTGTCTTACAGCTGCAGCTTCAACTGTATGCATAGGATGATGCTGTCTCTAATGCTTTTAAGTCTCTCTTTTTGAGCTGCTAGCATGAACGACACCCATTCGGTAGGTTCTGTAACTGGACAAATTACACCTTGCTGCACCATTTTATCCAGCTGAGCTTTGACCTTCTGCTGCATGGCTATCGGAACTTTTCTTGCTGGTCTGATCTCTGGGTCCAATTTCATAGAATACACAACTGGAAGTTTGCCCAACTTGTCATCGAAAACATCAGCATACTCTGAAAAAATAGTGGTAGTGAAACTGGAACTGGGATGTGCTTATTTGAACTTATTTGGTAAAAGAAAGCAGATTCATCCTCAAACTATCTCAGGGACACAATAATGACTGCACAGGTCTCCGAACTACATAGAATAATAAGCTGTAACAGTTCTTGGCCACATAACATGAAAGCACTACTGAGTCTTCAGTTTGAATTTCTTCACCTCCGTAAGCAACAAGTTTTGCACAACTGGTCACATGTAGTTGTTCACCAGCTGTCATTTTAGCAAATGTATCTGCAGACATAACATTACACTTTGAAGCAGTGTCCACTTTGAGATCCGTGGATTTACTATTGATCTGGAAAGTACAAAACACTTCATTCTTTGCCAGTAAATCTACTGCATCAATCCTTTTACTAGTTACTGACACAGCATCTACATAGAAAGCAGTCTGTTGCAAGTCTGCTTGATTAATTTGCTTTTTTGAATGATTGTTCTTTGCAATTGTGTGAGGCTCGATTTAAAAAGGTGTTTTTTTTTTTGTTAAGGGCTTCATCTACGAATGCATAACAGTTGCCTAGGCCATTTTTACTAAACACTTTGTACCTGTGTAAATAGTGCAACGTGCTGGTACTCAAACCCAATACCCTTCGTGCCTGGAATCTGTTCAGTTACTGCCCCATTGCTATCCTCTCCCCAAGATACTTGAAAAAATGTATCAACACCCAGGTCTCCAACTACCTCCTAGCTAATAATCTCTCCAAAACCCAACATGGTTTCAGGCCATATCACAGCAATACCTTTGCTCTGCTCTCCTTCACCAACACTATACTTCTTCACAGAAACAATGGCCTCTTCTCTACTGCCGTATTTCTAGATCTCTCAAAGGCGTTTGACATGGTATCTCATGAGCTACTACTCTCCTCAACCTCTCCTTCTCACAATCAGCCTGCAACTGGTTCCACAGCTATCTACACGGACGCCAGCAATCAGTAATCTGGGGTGATAACCTATCACCTCGCCTCCCAATTACTCTCGAAGTTCCCCAAGGGTCTGTCCTTGGCCCACTTCTATTCTCACTTTTCACTAACAACCTATATACTGCCACCACACCAGCATCTCTTATACAGTACGCAGGTGACTCTACTCTCATCTGCTCTGCCCCAACTCTACCAGAACTACAACAAATCACACAGGAATCATTCTCTTCTGTAGAAAGCTGGCTATGCAATGCTCAGCTCCTACTCAAACCAAGTAAGACAAAACTTCTGTTCCAACCTTCCAGAGCCACCCAAAACATCCCCCACTTCAACATTCTCATCAAAGACAATACCATCGTCTCTCCATTAGAACACACAAAATTACTCTATGTGGAAATAGACAACAAACTTAGATTTGACACCCACATATCTCTTACAATAAAAAAAGTTCACAAGACACTTGGTGCATTATATCAAAGCCGCCAATTCCTAACCGAGGTGGCTAGAATCTCCATAGCCAATTCCTAGCTAATCTCCACCCTACTCTATGCATCCCCCGTACTTACCAACCTTAGACACAGACCTACACAAGCTGGATGCTTGTTACAACAAAATTGCTAATTTTGCCACTCAAACCTCTTACTGCAGCCATCATTGTATCTCCCTTAAAGAACTAAACTGGACCAAGATGATCAGCTTTAACAATTGGCTCAAGTACTGGTGTCATTCTAAGGGGATCCAATGTCTGTCTGCCTGGGATGACATGTTGGAGAAGCCACGCTGCTTCGCAAGGGATGGCTTACACCTGTCACCACTGGGCTTCCGGATATTGGCTAAGGCTCTTGCCACCCCCATAGTGCCTTTTTTAGGCAAGGCTCAAAAGATAAACCCACCTCCTTAGAAAACAAAAATGGAAAAAAACTAAGGGTAATGCTGCTCAACGCCAGAAGTCTAAATCTCAAGATGCAGGCACTTGATGCACTCCTCAGCATGGAGAACATCGACGTCTGTGCAGTAACTGAAACCTGGATGTCCTTCAAGAATGCAACTGCAGTCATAACATATGGGTTGTCCTGCCTCAGGCAGCCCTCGGTCGGCCGGATTCCAAAGTCTGGGTCCGACGTCGGCTGATGTTGCATTTCTCTCCGACATCAGAGCGGCAGGAGTACATAAGCATCAGCCGACACCATCTTCTTCAGTCTTTCTTGCCACGCGGTGCCCGAAGCAGAAGCAGTTCGCAAGTGCCGGTCGGTCAGCTCCTGTATTCTTCGATCCGAAGTCATCAAAAAAGCTAAGTACCCCATTGGGGACCTTTTCTTGCCTCAGCCGATGTCAGAAATTACTGAAAAAGTAAATTGTTTGTCTTGTGGTAAACAAATTCCTCATAAGGATTTCCATTCTTACTACCTTCCTTGCCTTGGCCCAGACCACAACGTCTCGGCCTGTGCCGCCTGTGCTCGCTTCAATAAGCGCACTCTCAGGCGCCGGGCGGAGTTCACTGAAGACTTTTTCTGCGAAAAATTCGATTATACTATGCCGTCGGAATTACCGACATCGCAGACTCCTAAAAAACGAAAAGACCGGGACCAACATCCTCGGCCCGCGTCTTCCACCGACACCACATCAAAACCTACCGCGAGTGCCCCGGTTCCCTCTGAGGCGGTTATTTCACCGCTCCGAACCGAAGACACCGCATTACCTATACCTCTGATACCAGAGACCACACCGACGCCAGTTATTGATTTTCCTCCAGATACTGAAACCGAGGAAATGCCCGAGACCATTGCTGTGGATAAGGTCACTCCTGCACGTGGAGCTGCTAGGCCTCCCATGGCCATGTCTATCAAGGCCTACACACGTGCTAAGGCAGCCAGCAAGACCAAGCATCTTACTGCTAAAGCCTTACCTCAGCCTACTCCTGAAACACAAATCATGACTATGGCAGCAGACTTAATCTCCATGATCAGAGTTTCCCAGGCCCATCCTGAGAGAGGATCCCAGCCTCCTCCTGATAAGAGGCCCAGGGTTGAGCCCACTGACCCTCTCCCTTCAGATGCAGATTCTGAGGACTCTGTTCACTCCGATAGCCAGGAAGAGCCTTTCCAGACCTACAAGGACTCAGATGCAGAGGACTCCATCCCCTCGGCCTCCCCTCCTGAGGATATTTCTTTTGGGGAAGTTCTGCATTCCATGAGGGAACATTTTAAGTGGCAAGGCCAGGAATATTCTGATTCCAGAAAGCGCCTTCGAACCTTCCTTAAAAAGCCCCAACACAGGCCCTTAGCTATACCTCCTGTGCTTGATGTTTTGGATGATCTATACTCTGACTCCAGTGTTACCCCTGATACTCTCCCTCCTGCTCCTGCCAAGCCGGACAGATACTATAGAGTCCCAGAAACACATTCTCATTTCTTTAGGGCCCATGCTGTTGATTTAGAAACTATTTCACAGGGGCCGAAAGGGGTTTCAGCTACCACCTCCAAAAATCCTTTGCCTTCCAACAGGGAAGCTAGGTCATTAGAGAGATGGGGGAAGAAGGTTTACACCTCCACTACTTTGTCTATGAGAGCTCTCAATTGTCTCTTTCATATGTTTCAATATCAGGATTTCCTGTTAGATGATTTACAGAAAACTTTGGCCTCTCCTGAACCTTTAGATAGGAAGTCTTTGCAGGAGGCTGTACATAACACTCAGCAAGTTAGCAATCACTTCCTTCAGTGTGGATATGATGCATTGGAAGCTTCATGTAGGGCAGCTATGACAGGGGCGGTCATTCGTAGACATGCATGGTTTAAAGAACAACCTCTACCAGATCATGTTAAGGCAAAACTTCTTGATGCACCCTTGGAAAAGAACACGCTTTTTGGTGCTAATGCTAAAGCTGTATTAAAGACCATTGAGGAAAAAGCCAAGTCAGTTCAGACAGTCAAAGATTTCCTCCAGGTTCAGCCACCCAGATTCAGCAGGAATTGGCCTTCAAAAAACTGGTCCTTTCCTAATCCTGAAAGATTTCAAAGGGGCAAAAACAGGCATGGCCGAGGAAGAGGACAATACAGGGGTTCCTACAGGGGACGACAATGGCAACCAGCAAACCAAAGAAGTGACACAGGGGATTCTCCTGCCCCACAAGGACAATCCCAATGACTTTCCTCTACTTCCGCTGACCAAAGAGCAAACAGAAGCTCCCTTGGGTGGAAAATTATCTCTGTTTTCAGACAATTGGCACAGATTGACAAAGGACAAATGGATTTTGGACATTATAGACCAAGGCTACAGGTTCCACTTTCATACCTTACCAAGGAAACAAGGCATGCCAAACCTACCACAAAACCAGAGGGCAGAGGCTATCAAGCAAATTTCTCTGCTTGCTCAGATCAATGCAATAGAAAAAGTTCCACAACAAGAACAAGGCCAGGGGTTTTACTCAAGACTGTTCCTTGTTCCAAGAAAAGAAACTCAATGGAGACCAATACTGGATTTGTCCGCATTAAACACTTTTCTCATAGTACCAAAGTTCAAAATGCTGACCTTACAGCAACTCCTTCCTATGCTGGGCAAGGGGTCTTGGCTGATTACTCTGGACCTCAAGGAGGCATACCTGCATGTCCCTATCAGACACAGCTGCAGAAGATACCTCAGATTTCTTGCAGGGCCAGAGCATTATCAATTCTCAGCATTGCCATTTGGCTTATCTACTGCACCCAGAGTATTTACAAAATGCCTGGCTTCAGTAATTGCTCATTGCAGGCTCCAGGGGATCCAAATTTACCCGTACCTGGACGACTGCCTCATACAAGCGGACAACAAACTGATTTTGACAAAAAACTTGGATTATGTCATACAATTGCTACAAGCTCTGGGATACACAGTCAACTTCCAAAAGTCAAGACTTCAGCCATCCCAGCAAATAACCTTCTTAGGAGCCAATCTAGACACAACCTCTCAAATGGCTTACCTGACAGAAGACAAGCAAAAGAAGTTAACTCATTATTTAAAAGGTTTGGCAAAGCTCACCCAGATGACTGCAAGGAGATTCCTACAGCCCCTGGGTTACATGGCATCCTGCATTCTCCTGGTCCCATTAGCAAGACTACACATGAGAAAGCTTCAATGGTACCTAAAATGTTTATGGTCTCAACACAGCAACAATCTAGAGACAACCATACTGCTCATTCCATGCCTACAAAAGGAATTTCTATGGTGGGCCTCGGTAAGCCAGGCAAACACAGGTATGTCATTCAAAAAACCTCAAATAACACAAACAATGACCACAGACGCCTCAGACCTTGGATGGGGGGCGCACATGGAGGGCAGATGTATTCAAGGACAATGGTCTCCAAAGGAGACACATCTGCATATCAACCAAAAAGAAATGCTGGCAGTAATGCATGCCATCGAGGCCTTTCGACAACAGCTTCAGCAAGGCCACCTGCTAATACGGACAGACAACACCACTGTCATGTGGTACATAAACAAGCAGGGGGGCACCCATTCTTACCCCCTTTGCAGACTGACAATGAATCTTTGGGAAAAATCACTGAGCTTAAACATACAGTTGCAATCCCAGTTTGTTCCAGGCAAAGACAATGTGCTGGCGGACAGCCTAAGCAGGAATTTCCTAGACCCCCACAAGTGGAGGTTACATCCAGAAATCTTCATACTACTCACCTCGACATGGGGCAGGCCAGAAGTAGACCTATTTGCCTCCCACCTCAATCATCATCTACAAAGGTTCTGTTCAAGGACATATCATCCACAAGCATGGAAAACAGATTCTCTCTCATTCAACTGGAATTTCCTAAAAATCTATGCATTCCCACCTCTGCCACTGATGACCACAGTACTACTAAAGATCAAAGCAGAGAAGCCAAAGGGGATCCTAATAGCTCCAGACTGGCCAAGACAACACTGGTACCCACTACTACGGAGCATATGCCACAACAAAAAATGGGCCCTTCCTCAATGGCCCCATCTTTTGACTCAGAACAACTTCAAGACAGTACATCCCAACATTCAGATGGTCCAGCTAACAGCTTGGGAGATTCCATGAATAGCCTCAATCTATCTCTCTCCAAGGAAGTTCAGCGGATATTAACAGAAGCCCGCAGACCATCCACCAGAAAGGTTTATTCAGCAAAATGGAAGAGATTCAGCATTTGGAATACCAGCAAGGGTCATGATGCATCATTATTGAACATCCCACTCATCCTGGAATACTTGGCAGATATGCTACAGAATGGACTCTCATATTCTTCTATAAAAATACATGCTTCAGCTATTTCAGCTAGATACAACACTGATCCACCTGTGTTTTCACATCCTTTGTTAAGGCAATTTCTTAGGGGAATCAAGAATATACAGCCACCAAGAAAGGCCCCAGTACCAGCTTGGGACCTCAACTATGTCCTAGAAAAACTGACTCTACCCCCCTTTGAGCCAGCAGCTTCTGTGGACTTACAATTTCTATCATGGAAGACAGCTTTCCTGTTGGCAATTACCTCAGCAAGAAGGGTCTCGGAATTACAGGCCCTAATGGCAATACCACCGTTCATAACCTTTCATAGAGACAGGGTCTCCTTACGAACCAACCCTAGTTTTCTGCCAAAAGTGGTATCTAGGGTTTCTTTAAACCAAGCAATTCACCTGCCTACTTTCTTTCCCAATCCTGAGAACAAAGGGGAAAGACTGTTGCATACCTTGGACATTCACAGACAACTTTGCTACTACCTGGACAGAACCAAGGCCAATAGGAAGTCTGATCAGCTTTTTGTGGCTTACGCCCCTGGAGTACAAGGAAAAGCAATTTCCAAACAGACGATCTCAAAATGGATTGGACATTGCATCAGATTTTGTTATTCCTTCCATGGAAAGAGTGTACCAGCCAATGTCAGACCACACTGTACCAGAGCTACAGCCACCTCTACAGCATTCTTAAGAGGGGTGCCTACAAAAGACATTCTAGAAGCTGCTACATGGAGCTCCATGCATACATTCTCCAAACACTACAACCTCCCTTTATATTCCAGATCCAGAGCAGGCTTTGCTTCGGCAGTCCTGCAGGGATTGATAGCTACACCATCATTCCACCTCCCCCAGCTAAGCTATGATATTCTACCCATATGTTATGACTGCAGTTGCATTCTTGAAGGACATAGTACAGTTTTGTACCTACCATAAATGTAGATGTCCAATAGATATGCAACTGCAGTCGGGTTTTCCCTCCCTCCTTCCCCTCTATTCCTTGGGTCCACTTCTCTCCCTGTTATCCTAGCTGGGGATATCTGTTATGGTGTATCTGTTTATTATGTATTTGTCTGGAAACCTGTTTTTGTCTTCCAAATTGATTACAGCCTTCCTTGGAGGGCACCTGGCATCTGGGGCAAGAAACACTGAAGAAGATGGCGTCGGCTGATGCTTATGTACTCCTGCCGCTCTGACGTCGGAGAGAAATGCGACATCAGCCGACATCGGACCCAGACTTTGGAATCCGGCCGACCGAGGGCTGCCTGAGGCAGGACAACCCATATGTTATGACTGCAGTTGCATATCTATCGGACATCTACATTTATGGTAGGTACAAAACTGTACTTTCAAGGCTCCTGAGAGCACCCCAGCGCTACCAGGCTATACCTTGTATCATGCTTTTCGGCCCCAAAACCCGGGCCGAACCACAAAGGGAGGGGGAGTGTCCATATTCATCAAGGACACCCACACCTCCAGGTTAGTAGCAACACATGAAGCATCAGAGACCATAGAGGTACAACTAACCATAGGCAAAACTGCTATACAACTGGTAGCATGTTACAGACCACCCTCCCAATCTCAGGAACCCCACTCAGCCTTCCTGAAGACATTGGAGGATATGAATGTATCACAAAATACCATCATACTGGGATACTTCAACTACCCAAACATAGATTGGGTACATTATTCTAGCCCAAAGGTTCCTGGAATTCATAAATTCAAATGCACTGGAACAACTAGTCACCTCTCCCACTAGGGAGATAATATACTAGACCTGATCATCACAAACATGGGGACAAAATGCTCCACACCGGAAGTATACCCCTCACTAGTGAGATCTGACCACAAACTAATCACCCTGGGTATACATATCCCACCTCCACCCCCAGCACAAAAGACCACAGTGAAAAACTTCTCAAAAGCAGACTTCACTCTTCTTAAGACTGAGATGGTATCCTTTAATCCCACTGTGCCAGTGGATACCACATCCCACAATGCCGAATCCTTCACAAATGCTTTCTATGGACATCTCCAAGAATGCATGGATCATGCAATCCCAAACAAATCCAAGTCCCTCTCCACCAAAGGTAAGCGTCCTGTCTGGTGGACCTCAGCCATAAACAAATTGTATAACAAAAGAAGGAAGCTGCTGCACGTCAGAGCAAAATCCCATGAAGGGAAGACATCTCTGATCAACATTAGCAGAAAACTACATTCTCTCATAAAAACATCCAAGGCCAACTTTGAGAGAAAAATCGCTAAGAACACTAAAGATAACCACAAAGCCTTCAGCTATGTTAGAAACCTGGGCGAAAACCCTCAGATATGCTCAGAGTTGGTTCACAACAACAAAAAATACACTGAACCCACAGATATTGCCAACATTCTGGCTGACAGGTTTGGTGCATATTTCTCCCCTCCTTCACCCCCAAAAGAAGAAATACTTATCCCAGCTGAATGTAATCTCCCTGTCATCTCAGATGTCAAAGTGAGAACCGCCCTAAACAAAGCAAAAAACACAGCATCAATGGGACCTGACGGTATCCCGGGTTGCGTGTTACGTGAACTCCAAGAGGAGCTAAACCCACACATAAAAATGCTATTTAACCTTAGCCTTACTTCGGGATATGTACCTGAACACTGGCGTACAGCAGCAGTGGTCCCACTCCACAAGGGGGGTGCCTCTACAGACCCTGGAAACTACCGCCCCATAAGCTTAACCAGCCTGGTCTGCAAAGCTATGGAAAGAATCATTATGGAACTCATAAACCGAGACATAGGGGACCTACAGACACTTGACCCCACCCAGTTCGGCTTTGTAAAGGGCAGATCCTGCCTTCTAAATCTGGTTGACTTTTTCGAAACAGTCACTAGAGCCATTGATGAGGGCAAAGCAGTCCATACAGCATACCTGGACTTGGCTAAGGCGTTCGACACAATACCCCACTCAGGCATCATAGATAAGCTTAACAGCTTAAAAGTAAACCCGTATGTCACTAGATGGGTTGCAAACTGGCTAAAGGACAGAACCCATAAAGTTAAAATCGCTGGAGCAATGTTAGACTCACAGCCAGTCACAAGTGGTGTCCCACAGGGATCTGTCCTGGGACCCCTCTTGTTCGGCATTTTTTTCTCAGATGTTAAAGCAAACATGGGAGGGCTGTGGCTGACAAAGTTTGCAGATGACTGCAAACTAGGCACCATAGTCGATACACCAGCAGACACACACATCCTACAAAAAGGCCTCACAGAAATGAACAGCTGGTGCCGGAGTCACGGCCTTAAACTAAATGCCAAAAAATGTATAGTCATCCCCTTTGGGAAAAACAAAGTACCCACAAATTATCACATAGACAGCAACCCACTGAGTACGGAAAAAGTAATCAGAGACCTAGGGACCAAAGTCGACAGCGACCTCTCATTTGACACCCACGTTGCCAAAGTGGTTAGAAAAGCATTCTACCTTGCACACCTCATCATGAAGGGATTCACATCCAGATCCAAGGATGTCATTGTACCCCTATATTCCTCCCTCATCAGACCCATGATTGAGTACAATGCCCGATTTGGTATGTACCTCACCCGGCATTTGCAACAGCTAGAGAGACCACAAAAGTACCTCACCAAGAGGATCAAGGGTCTCCAACATATGTCTTATTCTGCCAGACTAAGGAAACTTCAGCTCTGTTCAGTAGCATACCGCCTGCTCAGAGGTGATCTCTGCCTGACGTACAAGGCCATGTCCAATCAGGATCTGATGGACATGCTCCACCTCAAAAAATCCAAATCCATCAGGACCACGAGAGCTAAAGACTTAAACCTCGGCACAAGTATGACTAGGACATGCTGGAGGGATAGATTCATAACACAGAGGCTTCCCATGTTTTGGAACAAGATCCCAGTTCGTATTAGGCAGAGCCCCTCACTGACTCTCTTCAAGAGAAATCTTGATGAGTGGATGGGAGATCGTAAGTTTACCCCAGGGGTCACATCTGTGTCACTGCTAGACAGGGGCACAGTAAACTAGTTCTATTATATAAGGGGACCTTCATTCTGTCACTACTAGACAGAGGCACAGTATTCTAAATTTATTCTGTACATTTTTTGTGCCATTTCATGGGGTGGCAAAAGCCACATCACTATGGCTAGGCTTACAAATGCCCCAGGGCAGATAGCCTAGTACTATACTATGAAACTATGAACTCCCACAACTCCTTCACTTTAATCAATTCACCCTCGCTCATAAACCTAACTACCCCCTTAACATCCCTTCCCTTCAAACCCATCACTCCACTAGGCCCCTAAGATCAAGCAACAAAAATCAACTCACTGTTATCAAACCCAAACACTCAGCAGGAGGAGCCATATTTTCATGTACCATATCTAAACTTTGAAACAAACTTCCACCCTCTATAGCTACTCTACATTCCAGCAGCCTTTTCAAGATCACTCAAATTCCACTTAAATTTGCACTGGCTTTGTCCTTCTAATCCAGGCTAACATCCCCACCCTTACCCCCTACCTAGACTCAACCCCAACTATACTACAGCCACTACTAACCACAGTCCGACTTAGCTAGTTGTCTTTACATACATTAAAATCTTGTCTGACAACTTACTGATATAAACGACAAGAAACTATCTTAACTTGCAACGTTTACTATATATACTGTTGATAATCAATATCTTGTATTAAAGCCAACAACCTGTAATGTTTACTATTGCTGCAGCTTTGTATCTCTATTTATCATGTACATGATGTGGAGCTTTTCTCCCCGGGCATCCGCTGAAAAAGGACCTGCATCCATTAGGAATTTCCCGGTAAACAAATGTAAATAAATAAGTAAATAAAATGATTCCATTTCTTACATTTGTAGCATTGCTGACCAAATGCTATGCAGTTTTCTCTTTTAGACTCGTGGCTGGCACCACAATTGCGACATTTAACAATAGTTTTCTTTTGGGTTTTGCTGATTCACCCTTGTACTATACTGAGCAATCTTTGTTCTGTACTGAGCGTGCTGCTTTAGCTGAACTAGTCTTAGAACCTGCTGAAAGATTACGGGTTTTACTTGCAACTCCCGCAGGGGCTGCAGCTGCCATGTGTTTAGGCTTCCTTTTGCCAGTCACGTGTTGCATACTGTCTACATTTGCTCTGGTGCCTGCTGAAACCATGCGCTTATCACTTGCAAGCATATTTGTATGCCTTTCTGTAACTTCATGGATCTGACAAATCTGAATGGCTTTGCTCAATGTTAAATCACTGTTGCAAAGCAAAATCTTTCTCACAGCAGCACTATTAATACCACACACAAACCTGTCCTTTATTAACTCATATTTTAAATCACCAAACTTTCATGTTTTAGCTTTGTTTCTCAAGTCTGTAATGTAAGCCACAAAAGTTTCTCCTTGCTTTTGATCTCTCTTGTAAAACAAATGCCTCTCTAATGTAACAGTCTGGGGGTTGCACATTTTGTCTGAATTTGTGCTTCAAACACTCTGGGTCTTCCCTTGATTCAGCCTGCACAACAATGCAACGAGTTTTTCCCCTTCCCCATCACCTTCATACACTGCTGGTGCATATACAAATGCATTCTCCTTTCAGTGGCCTCTGACCATGCTAGGTTTAGCAAAATGAATGCCCTGGTGCGTGCATCTTTATCGGAATAAGCTGCTTGTATAAATATCATACTCTTGCTCAAATATTTTCCAATTCTCTGCAACATTATGATCAAATAAAAGCATTAATCGTTTTAAAAATCTGCCATATCAACATATCTCAGTGAAGACTTTTGCAAGTATGCACGAACATATGCACTTACACATATGCCTGAAATTTTATGCCAGTACTTATAACTATGCCCAGTAGCACAAGCCTCTCTATAACTGAACTTTGTGAAATAAGTTTCCCGGGCACTGTAATTCTGTTCAAATCACTTTACTGTAAAAGTCATTTATCATTTTAAGAAACATTTCGAATAACTCTACTGTGTGAGTAAACTAGGCAGAAGAAGCTGAGAGCAAGAAACATTTTGAAGTAACTGTACTTTGTGAGTAAACTGTTTTGAAATCACACTTTGTGAATAAACTGGGCAAAAGAAGCTGAGTGAGAAACACTGAAGTAACTGTACTTTGGAAGTAGACAGTACACAACACACTGAAATTTCCCCAAAATGGCTGTACTTTGCCAAATAATTGTACAGTGCAAGAAACACTAATGGTGCCACTCTGCGAATAGACACACCCATGCACAAGAAACTTTTTAAAATGGCTGTATTTGATTGCACTTAATAATTGCACTTTGCACACAACAAACTCTTAGGAGTAAATGCACAGTAATGAACATTCACTGTAAGCACTTTTACAAATTTAGAGATACTTCGAACAATTCTAGTTATGCTATTCAAGGCTTTAATCAACTCGAAACAGTAGTTTTGGCAAAATGCAGTAATTTGCCAGAACATGTAGTTGCCTTACTTTAAGCTTAATGTGCACGTTTTGACCTTTGTTATATTTGTTTTGCCCATTTAATCTCTTTTCATGCCCATTATACTTTCCTGTACTCATTTTAACTCTAAAAGACAAACCCACCTCCATAGGTATCACAAGGGATAAGAAACTAAGAGTAATGCTACTCAACGCTAGAAGTCTAAACCTCAAGATGCACGCACTCGAAACTCTCCTTAGCATGGAGAGCATCGATATCTGTGCAGTAACAGAAACCTGGTTCAGGACTCCCGAGAGCACCCCAGCACTACCAGGTTATACCTCATACCATGCTTTTCGGCCCCAAAACTTGGACCGAAAAACAAAAGGAGGGGGAGTATCGATATTCATCAAAGATACCCACACCTCCAGGTTGGTGGCAAAGCACGAAGCATCAGAGACTATCCATGTGCAACTAACAGTGGGTAAAACTGCCTTCCAGTTTATAGCCTGCTACAGACCACCCTCCCAAACCCAGGAACCCCACTCGGCCTTCCTGAGAACACTGGAAAATATGAAGGTCTCTCCGAACACCATTATATTGGGTGACTTCAACTACCCAAACATAGATTGGGAGCATTACTCTAGCTCCAACACCCTTGCCCAAAGGTTCCTAGAATTCATAAACTCAAATGCTATGGAACAACTTGTTACCGCTCCCACAAGAGGGGAAAACATACTGGACCTGATCATCACCAACATGGGGACTCTATGCTCCAGACCAGAAGTGTATCCCTCACTGGTAAGATCAGACCATAAACTGATCTCACTGGATATTCACATCCCGACCCCACCCCCTGC
This sequence comes from Protopterus annectens, assembly GCF_019279795.1. Lineage (NCBI taxonomy): Eukaryota > Metazoa > Chordata > Ceratodontiformes > Protopteridae > Protopterus > Protopterus annectens. Next base: position 760,648,189 of record NC_056728.1, on the reverse strand, counting down.
CAAGAAAACCACAGTGAAAAACTTCTAAAGCAAATTTCACACTCCTCAAAACCGAGGTGGAATCCTTCAAAGCCCCGGCCTGTGGAAAATACGCCCAGACCGCAGAATCCTTTATAAATGCATTCTATGAACACCTTCAGGAATGCATGGATCATGCAATCCCAAATAAAACCAAGACCCAATCCTCCAAAGGCAGACGACCTGTCTGGTGGACCCCAGCCATAAACAAACTATACAATAGAAGGAGGAAGCTACTACAAGATAGAGCAAAATCCCAAAAAGGGAAGGCATCTCTGATCAGTATTAGCAAAAAACTAAGGGCACTCATAAAATCGTCTATGGCCAGCTTCGAGAGTAAACTTGCACAGGACACTAAAGATAATCACAAGGCTTTTTTTAGTTATGTTAGGAACCTGGGTGGGAATTCACAGATATGCTCAGAATTAGTCCAAAATGACAAAAATACACTGATCCCACAGACATTGCCAACATCCTAGCTGACAGGTTCAGCGCAAACTTCTCCCCCCCCCTCCCCACCAAAAGGGCAAATATCTATCCCAGCAGGGTGCTGTCCCCGACATCTCAGATGCTCAGGTGGGAGCCGCCTCTCCAAAGCAAAAACACAGCATCAATGGGACCAGACGGTGTCCCAGGCTGCCCTACATGAACTCCAAGAAGAGCTAAACCCAAACATAAAACTACTGTTCAATCTCAGCCTTACTACAGGATATGTACCCAAAGAGTGGCGTACAGCAACAGTGGTCCCTCTCCACAAAGGTGGTGCCTCAATGGACCCTGGAAACTATCGCCCCATAAGCCTGACTAGCTTGGTCTGCAAAGCTATGGAAAGGATCATTATGGACCTCATAAATAAAGATATTGGGGACCTACAGACACTGGATCCTACCCAGTTTGGCTTTGTTAAGGGCAGATCCTGCCTCTTAAACCTGGTTGACTTCTTTGAAACAGTCACCAAGGCCATTGACGAAGGGAAGGTGGTGGTCCACACAGCCTATCTGGACCTCGCAAAAGCCTTCGATACAATACCCCACTCAGGCATTATAGATAAGCTCACCAGCTTAAATATAAACCCCTATGTCACTAGATGGGTTGCAAACTGGCTCAAGGACAGAACCCACATGGTTAGAATTGCTGGAGCCATGTCAGACTCCAAACCAGTTACAAGTAGCGTCCCACAAGGCTCAGTCCTGGGACCTCTCTTGTTTGGTATATATTTCTCGGAGGTACAGGCCAACACGGAAGGACTGTGGCTGACCAAGTTCGCAGATGACTGCAAACTGGGTGCCATAATCGACTCTCCAGCTGACACAAGCATCCTCCAAAAGGGCCTCATAGAAACAGACAACTTGTGCCAGAGCCATGGCCTCAAGCTAAATGCCAAAAGTGTATAGTCATCCCTTTGGCAAAAACAAAGTGCCCACAAATTACCACATAGGTGGTAATCCATTAAGTACAGAAGAAGTCATTAGGGACCTGGGGACCCAAGTTGATAGCAATCTCTCATTTGACAACCACGTGGCCAAAGTGGTTAGAAAAACATTTTATATAGCCCACCTAATCATGAAGGGATTCACATCTAGATTAGGGGAGGTCATCGTGCCTCTTTACTCATCCCTCATCAGGCCCATAATCGAGTACAATGTCCCTTTTGGGATGTACCTTACCAAACACCTGCAGCAACTGGAAAGACCCCAAAAGTACCTCACCAAGAGGATCAAAGGGCTCAAACAGATACCATATGCTGCCCGGTTAAAGAAACTCCAGCTCTACTCAGTGGCATACCGACTGCTCAGAGGTGACCTGTGCCTGACGTATAAGGCCATGTCCAACCCGGAATTAAGGGACATGCTGCACCTCAAAAAATTCAAATCCCATCGAGCTACACACTCGAGAGACTTGAACCTCAGCACTGAAATAAATAGGACATGCTGGAGGGACAGATTCATAACCCAGAGGCTCCCTTCACTATGGAATAAAATCCCAGTCCAGGTTAGGCAGAGTCCCTCATTGACTCTCTTCAAGAGGAATCTTGATGAGTGGATGGGAGATCATAGGTTTACCCCGGGTATCACTTCTGTGTCACTGTTAGACAGAGGTACAGTATACTAACCTTGAAAAAGGGCATAGCAAAATTAATTTAAAATGGGTGGCGAAAGCCAAACATACTCTGGCTAGGCTTATAAATGCCCTAGGGCAGATAGCCTAGTATGAACCTATGAACCTATAAACATGCTTATTTTTTTTCCATAATAAATTTTTATTGATATATATTTTCCAAATACAATAAAATCACACACATAATTCACTACTATTACTATCAAAACTATATACAGTATCTACACAAAATGCTTCCATATAAAAATCGTCATTATTCCAAAAAAGAAAACACCAGGGAAGAAAAAACAAAGTCAAAACATTTGTAGAAGTACTTTGCATCCATACATATCATACATGTTTTCAAAACATTGTTTCCTCCACATATACATCCAAACTTTAATATATTCCTAATAACAGTATTATGCTAATATAATGTTAAAAACCTTTTCCCATATTTTCGGGTTATTAATATTTTTGTTACTTTGCTTCAGGAGTAATTTATGTGCTAATATATATCTTTATAGCCACAAGCTTGAAATTATCCCATGATGTCTTATCTGGTTCTAACCAATTTGTAGCTATATATAACTTCATCAGCAAAAAAATATTCATACATATTATAGTTTGTGACCTAGAGAGCTCTCTTGGAGGAACATGTAGAATCATAAATTCCCATGATAACGTTGAACTTTGATAATCCATCTTTTGTAGCTGTGTTCTAAGAGAGTTCCAAAGTTTATATATACACTTGCAGCTCCAGAACATATGAAGAAGATCCGCCGTTTGATTTGTGCAATATGGACAGGTTGGAGAATTCCTCAGATTAAATTTATGTAACATAAGACGAGTATAATAAGCATTATTCCAAATCATCACCTGCGTATACATCAACTTTTGAAAAGAGACCGATTTTATTATTAAATCAATTGCTTTTAATACCTGATTATCTGCTACTGTCATTTTGTTAACCCAATACCCTGACAACAGAATTTTATCCTGGAATTTTAAATCTTTAATTAATTTATTTGTTGTTGTTATAAATTTGACCTCCTGTTGGAGAGCCTGCCACAATTCAGAGCATTTATCCACAATTCCGGCTACCGGTTTAAAGTTTTCAAAATGACTCAGAGCAAGTTCTCTGATTTGTCTCATGACAACCATATAACTCTTAGGAAGATTCAATTCCTGTCTAACTTGCGAAGCCGATAAATTAATTTTATTAAAAACATCAATCAGAGTCAAATTAACTATTAATGGGAATTTACTAAGATCAATCAACTAATTATTTAGTTTAAAATTGGGATTCCTATGGAAAGGCTGAAAAAACATCATATATTGCATCAAGTCTACTGATTGGAATAAATTTTGCAAAGATGACACACATGTTTTTAAGTGGTCCATAATCCCATACTTTATCAAACTAGTTTTATCCAAAAAGGGTAAAGCTTTAGGATTTATGTTCTGATCTAGAATATGCTTGTAATTCAAGACCACCCAAGTTGGTATCCACTTTGTACTAATTACCTCGTAATTAGCAATTCTTAAACACCTGTTGGCATTCACAATTAAATAGTACACCTCAAAATTCGGTAACTCAAGTCCTCCTCTACTCTTCGGGGTCATTAATTTCTCATACGATATTCTAGTTTTCTTCGGCTCCCAAATAAATTTAGCTAGATCTTTATGAATTTGTTTAAAACTGTCTTTGAAATTGATACTTGAGCAGACCTAAAGATATACAACATTCGTGGTAATATATTCATTTTCACTATTGATACTTTTGCCAATACCGGTAGTCTTAAATTCCTCCATCTGCCACAATCAGCTACTATTAGTTCCCATACTCATTTAATATTATTACTATAAAAGTCCTTATTATCCGTAGAGAAGCTAATACCCAAATATTTGATATTTTCTTTACATGATATCTTCCCCACCAGGGACATTAATGAAAAAGGTTTAGGGGTTCTTAACGGGAAAAGACTAGTTTTCTCCAAATTAATTTTGTAATTAGAGACTTCTGAAAATTTGTTTATAACATTTAATATCTTTTCACTATCAGAAATTGGGGCTGTACAATAAATAATAAGATCATCAGCAAATGTCAACATTAATAATTTATTCCTATAAAGTATTGGTGCATTATGATACAAATTTTGCTTAATATATAAAAATAGAGGTTCTAAATAAAGGTTAAACAATAAGGGGGACAAAGGGCAACCCTGCCGTGTACCATTTTTAATCTGTATTCTTTTAGAATAACTCCAATTAATATATAACGTAGTATACGGATTACTATATAATATTTGTAGTATCTGAATAAATTCCTGTGGCATATTAAAATAAGGTAACACATCAAGCAAAAAGTTTATATCCACTCTATCAAATGCTTTCTGAGCATCTATTATAAGGACATAAATATTAGAGTTGTTTTGTTTAGCATACATCATCATATTATGTAGTGTAAGTGTGTTATCACTAGTTTGTCTAGTTGCCATAAATCCAGCCTGTTCCTTAGAAATTAAATGGATCATAATCTTTTTTAATCTACATGCTATAATGGTAGTTAGAATTTTCATATCCACATTTATTAATGCTATTGGCCTGTAATTATCCGGGCTTTGGGGGTCTGAATTAGCTTTATGTATAAAGATTGTTTTTGACGCATTAAGGTGAGGGTCACTAATTTTATTTCTGATTATGTAGTTAAATACATGAGACAATATTTTACCAAAACTATCAGCAAACTCTTTATAAAATTCAACTGTCAAACCATCAGGACCTGGTGACTTATGCACTTTCATATGTTGAATTACATATAGTATTTCCTCTGGAGATATAGGTTTAGTCAGATCACCTTGCAGACTCTCTTCTAATTTTGGAAAATTAATTTTTTGCAAGAATCTTTTATTCTGTTTATGTATAGACCTATCAATTTGACCCTCATAAACCTTGGTATAGAGTTTTTTAAAAATATCAATAATATCCTCAGTTTTAGAATACACTGTGTCATTGGATTGTATTTCCGAAATATGTACAGTTGTTTTCGATTGATTTATAATTCTTGCCAATGCTTTTGACGGTATTTGAACATTATTGGCATATTTCACTAAACACCTATGCTCCTGAAGTGTTACTCTACTATTATGCAGCAAGAAGAGATCCCTTTGACATTTCAACATTTCCTTCTCTGTTTGAGCATTAAAATTCTGAATCAATTCTTTCTCAAGTAGCTTCACTTTTGTTTCTAATTTTTGAATATCATTGTTTTGCCTTTTCTTATAATATGAGGCTTTTTGCAAAAGAAATCCTCTAATTTGAGATTTAGCTGCTGCCCATTCAATATCAGGAGTATGTTCCTGAAGCTTCATCCTATCTGTTAAACCTTTCAGATATTTTACAATTCCCCATCTATTATATCCTTTTTATTTAACAGATTTGGATTAAGTGACCAATTGTAACCTCTATGCATTCTTGTATCTTTTACATCTTTAGAAAACCTTAACAAAAGTTTTGAGTGATCTGATAGATATCGAGTATGTATAACCACTACTGGTTCCAAATTAATTAATGCTTTGGATATCAAGAAAAAATCTATCCTAGACCACATTTTGTGGCATGGTGAAGAGAAGGTATACTTATTTGCATTATTAATATTATGTGCATAACAACAGGGGCCATATAATTGAAAATCTTCCTTGAAGTCATTTAATGCTATCCCGGCCTGCTTGTTAAATGCTCTTTGTGGACAAGACCTATCCAACTTTGGATTTTGATAGGTATTCCAATCCCCACCCACAATAAAATAATAACCATCATACTGTGTTAAGATTGGATATAATGATGTTATGAAACTTTGTTGGTCATTACATGGTGCATATATATTCAAAAGTAGAAGAGGTTTATCAAACACATTATCCGATAAAATAACATAACACCATCGCCCATTTTGATCCACTTTAGAGTCTAAAATCTTGTCTTTGTATTGAGTTTTAATAATTATGGCTACTCCAGCACTGTTTGTCTTACCTTCTGATGCCACCACCGCTCTGATCCAGTTCTTTTTCCTAATATCACCCCACTGATCATTTAACAAGTGTGTTTCTTGTAAAAATGCAAACAGTGTTTTGTCCTGTAGCAATATGTGTAGTAACAGCTTCCTCTTCTTCAAGTTCTGGAGCCCTTTAACGTTCCATGAGTCTAATTCCCACATTGACAGGTCTAATTATCCAATAATAGTATAAGAGGGAAATTGTCCAATGGATATGTATTAACTGCATACTAAACATAATCTGGAAGCATTTCCTACATCCCGCCCCCAGCCAGTGCCTACCCACTTTACCCCTGGACCAGGACTTGTATAGGTCTTGTATGTGAAAAAACATGAACAAGGTTAAAAACACAAACATATTTAAAAGCTTCATGTAATAAAACTTAAAACATTTCCTAAACTTACAACCTATATATTCTAACTTAGCTACTACAAAGTCTAAACTAAACATTCCCTAACAAACACTGCTATTGCTCTACAGCTTATGTTCCAACTATTAATTAAGCAAATCTCGATTGTAAAGTATTATTACCATTTAAAGAAAAAAATTTTAATATATTGACTAGCTACTTATACTTACCCCAAATACCTCTTTTGTTACAATCATTATTTATATACCACTTTTATTGAGAGAAAAAAAAAAGACAAAAAAAAAAAAAAACGTAAATGCATCCCACATTATAATTCTGTACCATACACAGTGCCTGCAACTCAATTATCAAAGTTTAGAAGTTGCATGCTTTAGTTCCCAACTATATTACCATTAGTTGTCTGATTAACACCACCCAATAGCCACTATTTATATTCATATATACAGTGCTATACCTTGCACCCACTGCAGATATTGTAAAAATATAATTTGGTTTAAAACTATAAGCATAAGGAAAAAGAAACAGGAAAAACAGATGTTATGTGCTTTACGTACACATTCTAATGTTATTTACTTGTTAAAAAAAGCATTAACACATTATGTCAGTTCTTTTCAGCTTCTCAAACCAGGAAACCCTCAGTAATACTTGTGATGGGGGACCACTTTCACAGCCGGACCACAGGAAGTGTTACATCGAAATCCACACTCTCAGCTGCATTCAAGAGATTTCCTGTTTACCACTCAACGAAAATAGTTTGTAGAGGTCATAAAAGTTCGGAAAATGGCCAGCAGACCCTTGGATTATCACAAACAGTTTTATTGCTTTTACAGAGGCCTAAACGACTTACGCAGGGAACAAAGGATTACCTAACCCTCGAAGTATAGTACATACTGGATCTGACCTCAGGAGCATGCCAGTCTCAACGTTAGTTTCTTTCAGCCCTCTGATGCAGGTAAAACTTTAAAAACCTTCAGAAACATTCTCTTTGCCTCGTTTTTAGTAGAAACAGAGTATTTAATCCCATCCACCATAAATGTAAGCACATTAGGATATTTCATCTGGAATTTAATTTGCTTGTCAATCAGAAATTTACAGTATGCAGATAGACTGCCTAGCTTGCCTTACTTGTAATGGTAAATCCTGAGCCAGAGATATTTTATTATTTTTCCACATAACAAAGCCACCATTCTTTTTTGCAGTAAAAAGTATTTTGCTAACATCTTGAAAGTTCAATATCTTAGCATATACAGGTCTAGGCATATTAGAAGCTTGTACCTCTCTCAGTGCTCTGTGTGCCCTTTCGATAACAATTTGTTTCACTCCATCAGCATCATTTAACAAAACTTCAAGTATTTGTGTTATAGTTGGTATTAGCTCTGCATACTGAATGTTTTCAGGGATCCCTCTAATAATAATATTATTTCTCCTAGGCCTTGCTTCTAAATCAGTAAGTTTGCTTTGCATGGCTTGTAACTCCACATCATATATCTTTGTTTTCTTCTCCAGCAAGTCTGTTTTGTCCTCCATTTCTGAAATTCTAGCCTCTGTTTTATCCATTCTCTGTAGCAGCTGATTACATGAAACTCCAAAAGTTTGTATTTGAGTAGTCAAGTCCTTTAAAGCTTCTTATATAGACAACAAAGCATGTTTGATATCGTCCATGTTCAGTGGCTGATCAGTTTTAGATCTAGTCTCTGGTTTCTGTTGTTCCTGCTGTCTAGTAATTCTTTGCTTTTTCACACTCCCATCCTTTACTGGTGACTGTAATTCCGACAGCTTTGTTTTGGTAGTAGTTGTTTCCATGCTTTTTCCTTCTTGTGACATTTTCCTTTCCCCAAGCTGACAGGTAAAATGAAGAATGCACACAGTCCTTTGTTTATTTCTCTCTTCAGAGCTAGCTAATCACTTGGCATCCTGATAGAGAAATGCTTTTTTTTTTTGGTTATAGATTAATTAAGTGTAGATGCATCTTTTTTGTCTTTAATTTGATGTTCAAACCTCTTGGTATCGACTCAGGTTACAGATTTTTCTCAGGTTTATTGAGGAGCTGCAGGTCAGCAGTGTTTACAGAATGGCAGCCATCTTTGAATCCTAAACATGCTTATTTAACTTTAAACATGCTCAATTTGCAATTCTGAGGTATTTCTGAACCCTTTATGTACTTTTCTGATGCTTGTTTTATCGAATAACAATTTCAAAAATCTCATCTGATTAAGGAGCTTTTTTATGCTTCTCATTTGCTTAATAAACATTTCCGTGCTATTCATCTGCTTTATAATGCATTTTGTACCCTTCTTTTTTCTTTAATAAATAAAGCATTTGTTCAGTTTGGCTTGTTTCTGGCCCTTTTTTTTTCTATGTTCACTTAGTTTGCCTTCACCGATAAGTCTGAACCTCATGGCTCTGGAAAGTAGTTGCTGGAATCCCAGTTCTGACACCATGTCACTCGTCCAGTCAGGATAAAACAGAAGAACAGTTGTGGGTTCTCTTCAAGCAGCTTTATTATGTACAAACACATCATGAATGAGGTTAAGTAACTTTAGCTTGTAAACCAACTAGCTCTCATACACACAGATGTTCACACTCTGTACTCTTAAAATGGTACTGAAGCTAACACATGCTCGCTATTTGTATACACGTTCAGTCATTGGAAATGCTTCTTAAAGGTACAGCAACACACTTGTTGATGTTCTTTGTGTTTCACTGTTGCAGTCATTGCATTTGGGTTAACTGCTGCAGTTAGCCCTCAGCTGGCCTGAATATCAGAGTCTTGGATTCCTGCGTCGGATGCTGTCTCTTCTTCCATGACGTCAGGTCGTCAGGGGTATAAAACATGCAGCCGATGCCATTACATCAGTCTTTTTTGCCACGCGGTGCCAGAAGCAGAAGCAGTTCTTAAGTGCCGGTCAGCCGACTCCTGAAATTTTAGTTTTCGAGTTTCAGAACCGAAGTCTTCGAAAAAAGCTAAGTACCCTATTGGGAATCCTTTTTCTTGCTCTTAACAGATGTTAGTAAAAGTTTATAATTGTCTTACCTGTGCAAAGCAAATACCTCATAAAGATTTTCATTCGTACTGCATTCCTTGCGTAGGCCCAGACCACAACGTCCCTCACTGTCAGTTTTGTGCCTTATTCAACCCCCAGACTATTCGACTTTGGTTTATTTTCGCAGCAAATTATTTTGGTACTCTGTTTAACTATCCAGAAATGGCTTTGGTATGCGATATTCCAAAAAAAAGTAAGGATAAAGACAGAGACAGACCGCATAAGTCCAAATCTGCCGACGACGCTTCCGTTACGCTAGTCACCAGTTCGCCGGTACTCAGTGAGGTGCGTTAGCAGCCCCTGATACCTGCTACTTCAGATTTGCAGGCCTCTACTGAGACCCATTCGGAGTCTGGTATGCTGCGAGATGCTTCTTCGACTATGGAATCTGCGGATGTCTCTACCTTGGATGGGTCCGGAGCCACTGTGCAGGCATCTGCTTCTGAGGGTGTATTCAGGCCTACAGATATGCATTTTAAACCGACGCCATCTTCTTCGTCAAGGCCTAAAACTCGACTCACGCCTAGAAAACAGACATCCAAACCACATGATCAGGCCCATATGCCTAAAAAACAAATGCTTAGAATGGCTGAAGACCTTATTACTTTAATTAGGGGCAGACAGCCTTCCCCCTCTGAGACCTAGAACTGATTTTCCTTCTAATTCTTCTGATCAGGATTCTGAAATTTTTGTTTCTTCTGATGACCAGGATTTGCCCTTCTCTACCTATGAGGACTCTGATGTAGAGGATTCCATTCCCTCTGCTTCCCCTCCAGAATATTTTTCTTTTGGTGAAACCTTACACACTCTCTTGGGGAGCGTTTCAGCTGGGAAAGCCAGGATTACTCTGACTCCAAAAAGAGGCTTAGGGAATTCTTACTCCTCCCTCAACACAGACCTTTAGCTATCCCTCCTGTTCTGGACATTGTAGATGATGCCTTCCTGGAATCTAGCCTGGCCCCAGACACTTTACCTCCAGCTTCCAGAAAACCTGACAGGTATTACAGAGTACCTGACTCTCACAAGTTCTTCAAGAATCCTACTGTGGATCCAGAGACCATTTCCCAAGGACCAAAGGGCAGTAAGGCTACTGCTGCCAAAAACCCTACCCCCTGTGATAGAGATTCCAGGGCCTTGGACAGATTGGGTAAGAAGGTATACACTTCTGCTAGTTTGGCCGTTAGGGTCTTAAATTGTCAGTTTCATATGTTAAAGTATCAGCAGCATATTATGGGACTGCTTAAACAGAAAATGATGTTGATTCCTGATTGTGCTGAACATAAAGAATTACAGGATTTAATGCATTCTGCTGAACAAGTTGGTAAACATACTTTGCAATGTAGTTTTGACTCTTTAGAAGCATCTTGCAGGGCTGCTGTCACTGGGTCTGTACTTAGAAGGCATGCTTGGCTTAAGGAGCAAAACTTGCCAGATCATGTTAAAGCTAAATTACTGGATGCTCCCTTAAACCAAGACCACCTGTTTGGCAATAACGCAGAAGTCATCCTTAAAAAGATGGAGGAAAAAGCTAAATATATGCAAACTGTTAAAGATTTCCTGCAAGTACAGCCTCCCAGATTTAGTAGGCATTGGCCTTCTAAGAATTGCTCCTTTCCAGTCTCTTCCAGGCCTTCTCAGTCCATACCCAGGAACAGCAGACCACCTAGGTTACAGTCTCAGCTACACACAGGCCTAAGCAGTAGGGGGTTCCCACTTCCAAAGCTGGTAGTAGTAAGAAACCCCCCTATGGAAAAATGTCACACTAACTTAACCCTTCCAAGCCCTGCTCAACTGCCTGCTCCCTTAGGAGGAAAGCTCGCCCTGCAAGCAAAAAACTGGGAACTCGTTACCCAGGACAAATGGGTTTTAGATTATAGTTTTCTAGGGATACAAATTCTACTTCCACACCTTACCAACCCCAAACAGTTGGCCAGACCTACCCCCAAATCAGCGGGCAGAGGCTCAACAGCAGGTTCTTTCTCTTCTAAGTGTCAGAGCTATTCAACCTGTCCCAGCAGAAGAAAGGGGACATGGTTTTTACTCAAGACTTTTCCTGGTACCCAGAAAAGACAGATCCTGGCGTCCTATCACGGACCTCTCTATTCTCAACACCTTTTTGGTAATCCCAAAATTCAAAATGCTAACACTTCAACAGCTGCTTCCTATATTAGGCAAAGATGCCTGGTTGGCAACCTTAGACTTAAAGGAAGCTTACCTGCACATTCTAATAAGGGAATCTTGCAGGAAATACCTACGCTTCAGAGCAGGGTCCATGTACTATCAGTTCTCTGCACTTCCCTTTGGCTTATCTACTGCGCCCAGGGTATTCACAAAGTGTCTAGCTCCAGCCATTGCATTTTGCAGGCAGAGAAATATTCAAATATACCCATACCCGGACGATTGTCTGATTCAGGCAGAAAGCCAGGACATGCTATTAAAACATCTGGCATTTGTAAAGAAACTTCTAACCTCGCTGGTGTGCACCATAAATGAAAAGAAATCTCATCTAGTACCCAGCCAACAGATTGTATTCCTGGGAGCAAGCTTGAACACAACTTCCCAGATGGCTTACCTAATGCCAGTTTATTTGACAGCCTACTTCAAACTACTGGCCATAAAGACCCAGCTATCTGCAAGGAAAATTCTGCAAGCCCTGGGGTTCATTTCCTCTTGCATTCTACTAATTCCATATGCAAGACTGCATATGAGAAAACTACAATGGTATCTAAAAAGCCTATGGAGTCAACATTCTCGGGACCTGGAAATCAATGAATCCTATCATTCCTTTCTATAAAGACAGAGTTCCTTTGGTGGGCAGAGGCCTGCCACCTCAACAAGGGGCTCCCTTTCAATCTACCCCCTGCCGCCCAAACCCTGACTACAGATGCATCGGACTATGTATGGGGGGCTCACTTGGCAGGGCAGTGCATTCAGAGCAAATGGAATCCGAGTCAGATTCACCTGCATATCAACCAAAAAGAGATGTTAGCTGTACAGAACTCCATGACAGCCTTCAAGGACCACATCCTTCCAGGACAATTATTGGTAAAGACAGGCAACACCACAGCTAATGTGGTACATAAACAAGCGGGGGAAACACACTCGTACCCTCTCTGCAGACTAGTCATGGCTCTGTGGAACACAGCCTTGAGCTACCAAGTGCACCTACAAGCTCAATTTCTGCCAGGCAAGCTAAATTCACTGGCAGACAACCTAAGCAGAAATCTCATGGACCCACACGAATGGAAACTGGAACCAAAAATATTCAACCTCTTGAATAACAAATGGGTACTCCAGAGATAGACTTGTTTGCCTCCCCCCAGAACTACCAATTGGACAAATTCTGCACAAGGACTCCCTACAGCCAAGCTTGGAAAGTGGATGCCCTATCCTTTACCTGGGAAAGCCTCTCGGTTTATGCCTTTCCCCCTCTGTCTCTCCTCTCGAAGGTTCTGCTAAAGCTCAAACAGGACAACCAAGGACAATTCTTATTGCACCAGACTGGCCTCGCCAGCACTGGTATCCCCTCTTGCGCAGCATGATACTGCTGGATCAATGGCACCTACTTCAGACACCTTCCCTACTGTCCCAGCAGGCGGGCCAGATTTTGCACCCTCAGCTTCAAACCCTGAACCTTGCAGCCTGGCTAATTCCTTGAGCTCTGCAATAGCATCCCTCAATAAGCAGGTGGTAGAGGTCATTCTGGAAGCAAGGAGACCTAGTACTAGAAAATCCTGTGCTGAAAAGTGGAAAAGATACTGTTCCTGGAGCCAGACCCAGGGTATGGGCACTACGGTGCCCAGTTTACCTCATATTCTTCAGTACTTAACAGAAATGCTCCACAAGGGCCTATCCTTCTCATCAATTAAAATGCATGCCTCAGCAATTTCAGCACATTATAATACTGAACCACCCCTCTTCTCTCATCCCCTGCTAAAGCAATTCCTCAGAGGGGCGAAAAATTTAAGACCCTCCAGGCGAGCCCTTACTCTAGCCTGGGACCTTAACTTTGTATTGGAAAAGCTCACTCTCCCTCCATTTGAACCAGCTGCAACTGCAGAGTTGAAATTCCTTTCTTGGAAAACAGCCTTCCTTCTAGCCTTCACTTCAGCAAGAAGAATGTCTGAATTACAGGCCCTCATGGCAGTGGAGCCCTTTATTATCTTCCATGCAGACAGGGTTTCCCTCAAGACCAATCCTTCCTTTATGCCCAAGGTGGTGTCTAGTGTGACCCTTAATCAGTCCATTCATTTGCTTACCTTTTTCACTAATCCACAAAACAAAGGGGAATGAATTTTGCACTTTTTGGACATGCACAGACAACTTAAATTTTACTTGGACAGAACTAAGGCTCTCAAAGTCTGAACAGCTGCTAGTTGGCTTTGCTGCAGGGGCAGAGGGGAAGGCCATTTCAAAGCAAACCATTTCTAGATGGATAGCCCATTGCATCCATTTCTGCTGTAAACACCATGGAAAACCTACCCCGCAGGGGATAAGGTCACATTCCACCAGGGCTGCATCTACCTCTACAGCCTTTCTCAGAGAGGTCCCTACCACAGACATCCTAGAAGATGCTACCTAGAGATCTGTTCATACCTTCACCAAGCATTACCACATGCCTATTTTTTTCTAAATCCAGGGCTGGTTTTGCCACTGCAGTATTGCAGGGCTTAATAGCTGGTCCTAATGCTAACGTCCTCCTCCCTTCCTTAGCTTTAGGAATCTACCCAAATGTAATGACTGCAACAGTGAAACATGAAGAACATAGTACAGTTGTGTACACATACATAAATGTAGATGTTCGAGTGCATTCACTGTTGCAGTCCTGATTACCCTGCATCCAGCCCCCTGACTTCTCTTGGCTCTACCTTTCTTTCTTGTTTGGTGTATTTGAGCTTTTTTGGAGGTGTAACAACATATAATTGCTTCCCATTATGGGGGCACCTGACATTTGGGGCAAGAAAAACTGATGTAATGGCGTCGGCTGCATGTTTTATACCCCTGATGACCTGACGTCATGGAAGAAGAGACAGCATCCGACACATGAATCCAGGACTCTGGTATTCAGGCCGGTGAGGGCTAACTGCAGGCAGATAACCCAAATGTAATGCTGCAACAGTGGATACACTCTAATGTCTACATTTATGGTAAGTGTACACAACTGTACTTTCTGCAGTCAGTTTTGCTACTGCAGACATTATGACATTCGACAAGTTGCAAATATTTGCAGGCATGATCAGTTTTATCTCCTGAAATACAGAGAAGGACCTAAAGCCATAAATAGTTATTGATTTGGCTATTTTCCTTATAGGTAAACCATGCTTGGCATTAAGGTCTGAATGTGGGCCTTTGCTGTTCAGTACTAAGTATTTGAAGGATGTACTGTAGCTGTTACAGGCAGAGGTAGGTCTTGGGTGTAAGGTAATAAAAACTGCCAAGGAATATGTGTATTCAACCAGGTATGCTCTCCAGCTGTGGAATAGACCTGTTGAATTTGAGACTTTGAGAGGGAGCAGATCATTGTAGATTTTCATATATATGGTCTGTAAGTTATGGGTAACAAACTTGCATGAAGTAAACTGGAAGGTTGACAACTCTGTTGTCATTAGGTTGTGTGTAGTGATCAGTGTATAATATCCAAGACCATGTAAATGCAGCAGGTATCTGTGACATCCTTTTGAAACTAAAGATGAGTTGTGATGTGTTTTACCCTGTGGTCTTCATTTTCCAGTATAAGCTAAGAAATAAATTGAGATTCTTATTGGATGCCTTAGGACATTGCTGTTTTTCAGTGTACTAGCCTTCCTGAGGGACAGTACTTTTATTTGAGATTAACCTCCTAGACTGACTAGGAGATGACACTTCAGCCCAGCGTTCTCTTTCCCCAGTTACAGCAAGAAGCATCTCCCAAATGCAAAGAAGATGGTTCTGCCATGCTTGAATCAGACACTGAAAAAGCTGAAAGGGACATAAGCAAGTGCGTGGTCTTGGGAACAATGGTTGGCCACTGGAGTTTCACTGCTTAATGACTGAAGCACTGTCTAAGCCCATGGTGACAGCAAGGGCTCTTTATTATGTTATATTTTAAGTAGGTCAGGAGAAGCAAGCGGGATTGGAATAAGTATCCAAGTTGCAGCCAAGGAAGAGGTCTGAACTGCCAGCAGGTAGTACTGAAACCAGTCAGTCAGCAGGTAAGTTGTCAGGCAAGTGTTTACAAGCAGCACACACATACTTGTACTTCCCTACACAGTCCCCTTATCTGTAAAAGTATAAGCAATACTCAGAAAATCCTGAGAGGAACAAAGAACTTTTCCCCAAACCACACTAACAGAAAAATTACCAGCTAAGTTGTCACATAGTGTACGCAAGAAAATTTAAAGTGTTATCTGCCTTGTAAAAGCACTTCTGGATCCTTAAATTGCACAAAAAAAACCTCTAAATGTTTTTACAACCAGTACATATTTACCTCAAAAACTACCTCCAAAATAACACGATAATCCTAAGGTTAAAGTAGTGGTCCCTGATAAGAAACTTTGGATATTGTGAAAAAATACTGGATTTGTTATAGGGAAAATGCTGCTTTTAGTCATCGTTAATTTCTTGAAAGGGCAAATTTGTTGAAAGGGCAATACTCTGTGGAAGAGTTCCCCTGTGGGGACATATTTGACAAAAATGAAGCTTGAAGCCGATTGCTGCTCTTGTGAAGCTTCAAAGCTGCTTCCTCTTGAGGCAGGAAAAAAGTCCTGAGGATTTCAACAATCTGCCGATTTCTTTCTAATGGGCTGGCCAATTAGCAGTCTGAGTGAAGGTGTTGGAAGGAAACCCCCGAAC